>NW_028181450.1:0-140000 GCF_964211825.1 Aythya ferina
CACGGAAAACCCAACGAAACCCAACGGAGATCCCCAAACACGTCAAATACACCCCAAAAAATATCGGTATCACACCCAAAACTGGAAGAAAATCCGCCAATACCATAGATCCAATCACAAAACCGCCCTAAACCTACCTGATGTTCTGCAAAACCCACAATCCACTCCTATCTAACATAATGACCAACGAGAACCCAACCAAACCCAACAGAGACCCCAAAACACGTCAAAAACACCCCAAAAAAGAACTAGACGTGAAGAAAAAAAAAACAAAAACAGGTCTTTTTGTTTTCTCACTGGTTCAAATCTCCTGTTGGGGGCGCTGGGCCGGTGAATGGAGTGATACGTGGATGATTAATTGGTCCTAAACCCTCTGCAAGACACTCTCCCTGTGGGCAACGAAGGGCTGTGGGAATTGCCACTAGTAAAATTCCCGGATGGGTCAGATAAAATCGTAGACCAAGGACCAGAAAGGGAGCAAATTACCAGATATAGGGTATATATATGGTATAGGGGCCCCAGAAAATTAAAGAGTAAATTGAAAATGATCCAGTACTATAAGATAGAATGACCAAAAGAACCCTTAAGACCCCATGTATTTTGATCCACGGAGGACGGGGTCAGTCAGGCTTTGAACATTAATAGTAGAATACCCGTGGATCCAGAAAAGAGCAAGCTGAAACATTGGAATTAGAAATTAGAGAGCAATTGATTAAGAACGAATATGTGCTACATTTGTGCCTGTGCTGCACTTATATCACCAGATAACAGTAGCCTCTCCTATCCTGTTATCCTGTGACCCCGAGGAGCCTCTCCTATCCTGTTATCCTGTGACCCCGAGAACCAAATCAAAAACAACCTCACGGTTCGGATCAAGGGGTCTGAGATAAGGAGAACTGTTCACAAAGGGACAGGTTAGGAATATGTTAGGAATAGGTTAGGAATACATATTCCTAACCTGTTAGGACAGGTTAGGAATCTGTATATGTATAGGAATGTTCATGTATATGTAACTCTTTACTAGAGCAATTTGCCACTCAAGGCGTGCACGACTTTGGTGGGACTACCCGCCCCGTGCTGCATGGAACTGAGTAAACATACCTACTTTACAATCTTACTTATTGTGGAGTCAGCTTTCTGTGAGTCATTTTGGTGAGCCAGGCAGGAGACAGTCTGCTCGGCTGCGGGATCGGCTGCGGCGCGGACGCCCCTAGGTGCACCCTGAGCGTTTTTGCTCGGAGGGGACTCCACTCTCAGCTGCTCACCGCAGGAGCAAAGATCTCCTGAAACTGCAGACAAACGGTACGTTTTCGGCTGCTGGAGGGATACTAACTGCAGTGTTAATAATTGTATGTGTTTTTATGTATGTATTTTGTGTTGACATTTTGTATACTGTAATATTTGCATATTGTAAGTATTTTGTGTCGAAAGTGTTTGTGTAAGTGTAAGGCTTTGCAACAAAGTGTTACAAGTCACTTCACGAAGAACACAGTCAGAGACAATACTTGTTTCGTTGGTTATCATTCTAAATTATATTCCTGTGGTATGAATGCGATGTGCTGGAGGCCTCCGTGTGCGATTGTGCTGTGTGAGTGAGACGCAGCGTTCTGCAAAGCGAGTGCAGAGTTCCGATCCGTTGTTCCGTGCTCTCCGCAAGGGGAGTGGGCAGAGACGAATGAAGTGCTTGACAGACTGAAAAGAAGTGCTGTTTTGTCCAAGTTTGAGTGGTGGTGCCTAATATATGGGCCCGGTGTATCTTGTGTATCTTGTGTATCCTCTTTTTGCTCTTAAATGTTTTGACTGTGACAAGAAAAAGGCAGGAGCATGATATGACATGCTTCCTGCAACATATGAGGCCCGCACAGGCCGAGACCTGGACTCGCTGAGACCTGAACAGGCCAAGAGACCGGAGCGGCACCGAGAGACTGGAGCGGCGCTGGGAGACCCGAGACACTACGGAGGGAACTACCGCTGGATGGAGAGAGCCCTGAGAGACGCTGCAGAGCCACGGACGGCTCTGAGAGACACAGAATAGACCGGACAGAAGTTGCAAAACGCGGGGAAATTGAAGTGATTGCGGAACATCCGAGATCGAGTTGCTACAGGAGACCAGAGGCGTCATTGGACACCGGTAGCCGACCCTCACCGTGTGGCGAGTCGGCACAGAGCAGAGGAGCGGACATCAGGACCCTGCAGCCTGTCTGACGGAACCATGGAGGCAGCGGCAGCAGCGGCTGTGCTGCTTCACTCTAGCCTTCTTTTTATAAAAGGTTTACCTTGCAATGCAAAAAAGACTGTTAGTCCCCAGATCGGTGTTATAACTATTACTAATGACGACTTAGCTCTATTGCAGGGCAGGAGTGCAGAGACGCAGATTACTCTGCCAAATGACCACCGGCAGGCTCTTTCACAAACCTAAGGTTGCAGCTGGCACTGCCTGCAGACGTATAGCAGACGTTACTCTCTCTTTCCTAACTAGTAATCATGTGTCTCACCCATCTGTGGTGAATGGCCAGTGGCAAAAAGAAAAGGGGGGAGACCAAGACAGAAACGGTACAAGGAGGATGCCACTGACACTAAGAGCATGGGTAATAGGAGTAGTATAAGTGACACAGGTGCAGGGCAGCGGCGGGTGCTGCCGCGCTGCGGAGCACTCTGCCTGCTGCTCGGTCTCGCCGGCCTGTGCACTGCTGCCGACCGCGTTAGAGTAAAATGTGAAGACTGCTCAGATGGCAGTGATGAGAGTGCCTGTGTGAAGAAGATGTGTGCTGAATCTGACTTTGTGTGCAACAGTGGTCAGTGTGTGCCAAACAGATGGCAGTGTGATGGGGATCCGGATTGTGAAGATGGGTCTGACGAAAGTGCTGAGCTGTGTCATATGAGAACAGTGTCGTGGAAATGTGATGGTGAAAGAGACTGTGACAGTGGAGAAGATGAAGAGAATTGTGGCAATGTGACATCAGAGTTCACATGCAGTAGTGGACTATGTATTTCCAATAGCTTTGTCTGCAAAGTTCAGGGTGACTGCTCCGACCACTCGGATGAATCTTTGGAGCACTGTGGCCGCCTGCCTGCACCTCCTGTGACGTGTTCTACGAGTGAGGTGCAGTGCGGCTCTGGTGAATGTATCTACAAGAAGAGGTGATGTGAAAGAGATCCGTATTGCAAGGATGGAAGTGATGAAATTAACTGCCCTTCCTGGACCAGTTCAGATGTGAAGATGGGAACTGTGTCCATGGGAGTAGGCAGTACAGCGGTGTGAGAGACTGTCTGGAAGGCACTGATGAAGCAAGCTGTAACAATTCAGTGCTCTGGACCTGGCAAATTCAAGTGCAGAAGTGGCGAATGCATAGATATCAATAAAGTTTGTAACCAGCAGAGAGACTGCAAGGACTGGGATGATGAGCCCCTGAAAGAATGCAACATAAATGACTGTGACTGTCCAGCTGAGTTTGAGTTTGTAAACAAGAGAAACTGTGGAGATATTGATGAATACCAAAACCCTGGTATCTGTAGTCAAATCTGTATCAACGTGAAAGGTGGCTACAAATGTGAATGTAGCCGTGGCTATCAGATGAGTCGTGCTACAGGAACCTGGAAAGGGCCTTGTCAGAAGATAAAAAAGAAAATGTTTCAACAAGCAGCTACGAGAGGAAAGAATCACTGAACACCCGATGTGAGGGACTGTACCTTGTTTTACTGACTACTGAAACAGCTGTGAGAACTGCAGAAAGGGACCCACGCATCCAGAGTAAAAGGACCAGTAACTACTGAAACTTGGAGGGATGAGTGCGCTCCTGGGAAACTGAAACTCAAGCTAAGGAAGAACTAATGTTCTGGCAATGAGGCTCTGCATGAATTAAGGATGCCAAATAAAGGGGACAAGCCTAAAGGGAGCACTCTCAGCTGCTCACCGCAGGAGCAAAGATCTCCTGAAACTGCAGACAAACGGTACATTTTTGGCTGCTGGAGGGATACTAACTGGAGTATTAATAATTGTATGTGTTTTTATGTATGTATTTTGTGTTGAATCATAGAATCATAGAATCATAGAATATCCTGAGTTGGAAGGGACCCTTAAGGTTCATCAAGTCCAACTCGACACCGCACAGGTCTACCCAAAAGTTCAGACCTTGTGCCTAAGTTCACAGTCCAATCTCTTCTTAAATTCAGACAGGCTCGGTGCAGTGACCACTTCCCTGGGGAGCCTGTTCCAGTGTGCAACCACCCTCTCTGTGAAGAACCCCCTCCCGACGTCCAGCCTAAATTTCCCCTGCCTCAGCTTAACCCCGTTCCCGCGGGTCCTGTCACTAGTGTTAATTGAGAAAAGGTCTCCTGCCTCTCGACACCCCCTTACGAGAAGTTGTAGACTGTGATGAGGTCTCCCCTCAGCATCCTCTTCTCCAGGCTGAACAGGCCCAGTGACCTCAGCCGTTCCTCGTACGTCTTCCCCTCAAGGCCTTTCACCATCTTCGTAGCCCTCCTCTGGACACTTTCCAACAGTTTCATGTCCTTTTTATACTGTGGTGCCCAGAACTGCACACAGTACTCGAGGTGAGGCCGCACCAGCGCAGAGTAGAGCGGGACAATCACCTCCCTCGACCTACTAGCGATGCCGTGCTTGATGCACCCCAGGACACGATTGGCCCTCCTGGCTGCCAGGGCACACTGCTGGCTAATAGTCAACTTGCTGTCTACCACGACCCCCAGATCCCTCTCTTCTAGGCTGCTCTCCAGCGTCTCATCGCCCAGTCTGTACGTGCAGCCAGGGTTTCCCCGTCCCAGGTGCAGGACCCGGCACTTGCTCTTATTGAACTTCATGCGGTTGGTGATCGCCCAGCTCTCCAACCTGTCCAGATCCCTCTGTAAGGCCTTTACGCCCTCATTTGAGTCCACAACTCCTCCAAGTTTGGTGTCATCAGCAAACTTGCTCAAAATACCCTCTATTCCTACACCCAGATCGTTTATAAAAATATTGAGAAGTACCGGCCCTAAAATGGAGCCTTGAGGGACCCCACTGGTGACCGCCCGCGAGCCTGACACAGCCCCATTTACCATAACCCTTTGGGCCCTGCCCGTTAGCCAATTGCTCACCCATCGTATGATGTTTTTATTTAGCTGTATGGTGGACATTTTGTCCAGTAGGATCCTATGGGAAACCGTGTCAAAAGCCTTGCTGAAGTCCAAAAAAATCACATCAGCTGGTTTCCCTTGGTCCACCATACGGGTGATCTTATCATAAAAGGAAATCAGGTTAGTTAGGCAGGACCTACCCTTCACAAACCCATGCTGGCTGGGACCAATGACTGCTTTGTCCCCCAGGTGCGCCTCAATAAGTTCGAGAACCATCTTCTCCATGATTTTACCAGGCACTGACGTGAGACTGACAGGCCTGTAATTGCTAGGGTCTTCTTTCTGACCCTTCTTGAAAATCGGCACAACATTTGCCAGTTTCCAGTCTACCGGGACCTCTCCAAATTCCCAGGATCGTTGAAAAATAAATGAAAGAGGTTCCGCGATGACGTCCACCAGCTCTTTCAGCACCCGGGGATGAATCCCATCCGGACCCATGGACTTGTAGGGATCCAGGTGGAGTAGCAAATCCCGCACACGTTCAGGGTCAGTTGGGAGTTTGTCATCCCCACCGTCCCGGCCCTCCAGCTCAGGGCACCCTGCGTCCCGAAGCCCATCATCGGCATTGAAGACAGAGGCAAAGAAGGCGTTAAGCGTCTCTGCTTTGCCTATGTCATCGTCTGTGAGGAGACCTTCCCTATCAAGGAGCGGCCCTATGTATTCTTTAGTTCTCCTTTTTCCATTTACATATCTAAAAAAACCCTTTTTATTTTGTCTCACAGACACAGCCAGCTTCAACTCTAGCTGTGTATTGGCCACACGAACTTTCTCCCTACAAACACGAACAGCATCCCTCTATTCTTTCCATGACGCCTGGCCCTCCTTCCAGTAGCGAAACAATCTCTGTTTCTGCCTAATCTCCATTAGAACGTTCCTGGTCAGCCACGCCGGCCTCCTGCCCGCCTGCCTGACTTGCGATATTTTGGAATTGCCTGATCTTCTGCTTCTAGGAGGCATCGCTTAAAGAGTGACCAGCACTGGCGGACATCTGTTTGACACACTGACCACTGTTGCAGACAAAGTCAAGTACAGCACACGTCCTCTTCACATAAGCACTCTATAACTGCCATCTGAGCAGTCTTCACATTTTACTCTAGCACTGTCGGCGGCAGTGCACAGGCAGGCGAGGGCGAGCAGCAGGCAGAGAGCCCCACAGAGCAGCAGCGCCTGCCACCGCTCCGCACCTGTGTAACTTATACTACTCCTATTACCCATGCTCTTAGTGTCAGTGGCATCCTCCTTGTACCGTTTCTGTCTTTGTCTCCCCCCTTTTCTTTTTGCCACTGGCCATTCACCACAGATGGGTGAGACACATGATTACTAGTTAGGAAAGAGAGAGTAACGTCTGCTATACGTCTGCAGGCAGTGCCAGCTGCAACCTTAGGTTTGTGAAAGAGCCTGCCGGTGGTCATTTGGCAGAGTAATCTGCGTCTCTGCACTCCTGCCCTGCAATAGAGCTAAGTCGTCATTAGTAATAGTTATAACACCGATCTGGGGACTAACAGTCTTTTTTGCATTGCAAGGTAAACCTTTTATAAAAAGAAGGCTAGAGTGAAGCAGCACAGCCGCTGCTGCCGCTGCCTCCATGGTTCCGTCAGACAGGCTGCAGGGTCCTGATGTCCGCTCCTCTGCTCTGTGCCGACTCGCCACACGGTGAGGGTCGGCTACCGGTGTCCAATGACGCCTCTGGTCTCCTGTAGCAACTCGATCTCGGATGTTCCGCAATCACTTCAATTTCCCCGCGTTTTGCAACTTCTGTCCGGTCTATTCTGTGTCTCTCAGAGCCGTCTGTGGCTCTGCAGCGTCTCTCAGGGCTCTCTCCGTCCAGCGGTAGTTCCCTCCGTAGTGTCTCGGGTCTCCCAGCGCCGCTCCAGTCTCTCGGTGCCGCTCCGGTCTCTTGGCCTGTTCAGGTCTCAGCGAGTCCAGGTCTCGGCCTGTGCGGGCCTCATATGTTGCAGGAAGCATGTCATATCATGCTCCTGCCTTTTTCTTGTCACAGTCAAAACATTTAAGAGCAAAAAGAGGATACACAAGATACACAAGATACACCGGGCCCATATATTAGGCACCACCACTCAAACTTGGACAAAACAGCACTTCTTTTCAGTCTGTCAAGCACTTCGTTCATCTCTGCCCACTCCCCTTGCGGAGAGCACGGAACAACGGATCGGAACTCTGCACTCGCTTTGCAGAACGCTGCGTCTCACTCACACAGCACAATCGCACACGGAGGCCTCCAGCACATCGCATTCATACCACAGGAATATAATTTAGAATGATAACCAACGAAACAAGTATTGTCTCTGACTGTGTTCTTCGTGAAGTGACTTGTAACACTTTGTTGCAAAGCCTTACACTTACACAAACACTTTCGACACAAAATACTTACAATATGCAAACATTACAATATACAAAATGTCATATTGATAACTTCTTGGTGCAGATGCTAACGGAGCCAACTAGGAAAGGTGGCCTCCTAGACCTGTTGCTAGAAAACAGAGAGGGTCTGGTGGGAGTTGGTAATTGGTGGCCGCCTCGGTCATAGCGACCATGAAGTGGTTGAGTTCAAAATTTATGGTGACAGAAGGAAAAGTGCCACCAAAACCTCATCCCTAGATATGGGAAAAGCGGACTTCAGGCTGCTCAGGGAACTAGTCAGTAAGGTCCCCTGGGAAACTGCTCTTGAAGGCCTCGATGTCCACCAGTGCTGGTCACTCTTTAAGCGATGCCTCCTAGAAGCAGAAGATCAGGCAATTCCAAAATATCGCAAGTCAGGCAGGCGGGCAGGAGGCCGGCGTGGCTGACCAGGAACGTTCTAATGGAGATTAGGCAGAAACAGAGATTGTTTCGCTACTGGAAGGAGGGCCAGGCGTCATGGAAAGAATAGAGGGATGCTGTTCGTGTTTGTAGGGAGAAAGTTCGTGTGGCCAATACACAGCTAGAGTTGAAGCTGGCTGTGTCTGTGAGACAAAATAAAAAGGGTTTTTTTAGATATGTAAATGGAAAAAGGAGAACTAAAGAATACATAGGGCCGCTCCTTGATAGGGAAGGTCTCCTCACAGACGATGACATAGGCAAAGCAGAGACGCTTAACGCCTTCTTTGCCTCTGTCTTCAATGCCGATGATGGGCTTCGGGACGCAGGGTGCCCTGAGCTGGAGGGCCGGGACGGTGGGGATGACAAACTCCCAACTGACCCTGAACGTGTGCGGGATTTGCTACTCCACCTGGATCCCTACAAGTCCATGGGTCCGGATGGGATTCATCCCCGGGTGCTGAAAGAGCTGGTGGACGTCATCGCGGAACCTCTTTCATTTATTTTTCAACGATCCTGGGAATTTGGAGAGGTCCCGGTAGACTGGAAACTGGCAAATGTTGTGCCGATTTTCAAGAAGGGTCAGAAAGAAGACCCTAGCAATTACAGGCCTGTCAGTCTCACGTCAGTGCCTGGTAAAATCATGGAGAAGATGGTTCTCGAACTTATTGAGGCGCACCTGGGGGACAAAGCAGTCATTGGTCCCAGCCAGCATGGGTTTGTGAAGGGTAGGTCCTGCCTAACTAACCTGATTTCCTTTTATGATAAGATCACCCGTATGGTGGACCAAGGGAAACCAGCTGATGTGATTTTTTTGGACTTCAGCAAGGCTTTTGACACGGTTTCCCATAGGATCCTACTGGACAAAATGTCCACCATACAGCTAAATAAAAACATCATACGATGGGTGAGCAATTGGCTAACGGGCAGGGCCCAAAGGGTTATGGTAAATGGGGCTGTGTCAGGCTCGCGGGCGGTCACCAGTGGGGTCCCTCAAGGCTCCATTTTAGGGCCGGTACTTCTCAATATTTTTATAAACGATCTGGGTGTAGGAATAGAGGGTATTTTGAGCAAGTTTGCTGATGACACCAAACTTGGAGGAGTTGTGGACTCAAATGAGGGCGTAAAGGCCTTACAGAGGGATCTGGACAGGTTGGAGAGCTGGGCGATCACCAACCGCATGAAGTTCAATAAGAGCAAGTGCCGGGTCCTGCACCTGGGACGGGGAAACCCTGGCTGCACGTACAGACTGGGCGATGAGACGCTGGAGAGCAGCCTAGAAGAGAGGGATCTGGGGGTCGTGGTAGACAGCAAGTTGACTATTAGCCAGCAGTGTGCCCTGGCAGCCAGGAGGGCCAATCGTGTCCTGGGGTGCATCAAGCACGGCATCGCTAGTAGGTCAAGGGAGGTGATTGTCCCGCTCTACTCTGCGCTGGTGCAGCCTCACCTCGAGTACTGTGTGCAGTTCTGGGCACCACAGTATAAAAAGGACATGAAACTGTTGGAAAGTGTCCAGAGGAGGGCTACGAAGATGGTGAAAGGCCTTGAGGGGAAGACGTACGAGGAACGGCTGAGGTCACTGGGCCTGTTCAGCCTGGAGAAGAGGATGCTGAGGGGAGACCTCATCACAGTCTACAACTTCTCGTAAGGGGGTGTCGAGAGGCAGGAGACCTTTTCTCAATTAACACTAGTGACAGGACCCGCGGGAACGGGGTTAAGCTGAGGCAGGGGAAATTTAGGCTGGACGTCGGGAGGGGGTTCTTCACAGAGAGGGTGGTTGCACACTGGAACAGGCTCCCCAGGGAAGTGGTCACTGCACCGAGCCTGTCTGAATTTAAGAAGAGATTGGACTGTGAACTTAGGCACAAGGTCTGAACTTTTGGGTAGACCTGTGCGGTGTCGAGTTGGACTTGATGAACCTTAAGGGTCCCTTCCAACTCAGGATATTCTATGATTCTATGATTCTATGATTCAACACAAAATACATACATAAAAACACATACAATTATTAATACTCCAGTTAGTATCCCTCCAGCAGCCAAAAATGTACCGTTTGTCTGCAGTTTCAGGAGATCTTTGCTCCTGCGGTGAGCAGCTGAGAGTGCTCCCTTTAGGCTTGTCCCCTTTATTTGGCATCCTTAATTCATGCAGAGCCTCATTGCCAGAACATTAGTTCTTCCTTAGCTTGAGTTTCAGTTTCCCAGGAGCGCACTCATCCCTCCAAGTTTCAGTAGTTACTGGTCCTTTTACTCTGGATGCGTGGGTCCCTTTCTGCAGTTCTCACAGCTGTTTCAGTAGTCAGTAAAACAAGGTACAGTCCCTCACATCGGGTGTTCAGTGATTCTTTCCTCTCGTAGCTGCTTGTTGAAACATTTTCTTTTTTATCTTCTGACAAGGCCCTTTCCAGGTTCCTGTAGCACGACTCATCTGATAGCCACGGCTACATTCACATTTGTAGCCACCTTTCACGTTGATACAGATTTGACTACAGATACCAGGGTTTTGGTATTCATCAATATCTCCACAGTTTCTCTTGTTTACAAACTCAAACTCAGCTGGACAGTCACAGTCATTTATGTTGCATTCTTTCAGGGGCTCATCATCCCAGTCCTTGCAGTCTCTCTGCTGGTTACAAACTTTATTGATATCTATGCATTCGCCACTTCTGCACTTGAATTTGCCAGGTCCAGAGCACTGAATTGTTACAGCTTGCTTCATCAGTGCCTTCCAGACAGTCTCTCACACCGCTGTACTGCCTACTCCCATGGACACAGTTCCCATCTTCACATCTGAACTGGTCCAGGAAGGGCAGTTAATTTCATCACTTCCATCCTTGCAATACGGATCTCTTTCACATCACCTCTTCTTGTAGATACATTCACCAGAGCCGCACTGCACCTCACTCGTAGAACACGTCACAGGAGGTGCAGGCAGGCGGCCACAGTGCTCCAAAGATTCATCCGAGTGGTCGGAGCAGTCACCCTGAACTTTGCAGACAAAGCTATTGGAAATACATAGTCCACTACTGCATGTGAACTCTGATGTCACATTGCCACAATTCTCTTCATCTTCTCCACTGTCACAGTCTCTTTCACCATCACATTTCCACGACACTGTTCTCATATGACACAGCTCAGCACTTTCGTCAGACCCATCTTCACAATCCGGATCCCCATCACACTGCCATCTGTTTGGCACACACTGACCACTGTTGCACACAAAGTCAGATTCAGCACACATCTTCTTCACACAGGCACTCTCATCACTGCCATCTGAGCAGTCTTCACATTTTACTCTAACGCGGTCGGCAGCAGTGCACAGGCCGGCGAGACCGAGCAGCAGGCAGAGTGCTCCGCAGCGCGGCAGCACCCGCCGCTGCCCTGCACCTGTGTCACTTATACTACTCCTATTACCCATGCTCTTAGTGTCAGTGGCATCCTCCTTGTACCGTTTCTGTCTTGGTCTCTCCCCTTTTCTTTTTGCCACTGGCCATTCACCACAGATGGGTGAGACACATGATTACTAGTTAGGAAAGAGAGAGTAACGTCTGCTATACGTCTGCAGGCAGTGCCAGCTGCAACCTTAGGTTTGTGAAAGAGCCTGCCGGTGGTCATTTGGCAGAGTAATCTGCGTCTCTGCACTCCTGCCCTGCAATAGAGCTAAGTCGTCATTAGTAATAGTTATAACACCGATCTGGGGACTAACAGTCTTTTTTGCATTGCAAGGTAAACCTTTTATAAAAAGAAGGCTAGAGTGAAGCAGCACAGCCGCTGCTGCCGCTGCCTCCATGGTTCCGTCAGACAGGCTGCAGGGTCCTGATGTCCGCTCCTCTGCTCTGTGCCGACTCGCCACACGGTGAGGGTCGGCTACCGGTGTCCAATGACGCCTCTGGTCTCCTGTAGCAACTCGATCTCGGATGTTCCGCAATCACTTCAATTTCCCCGCGTTTTGCAACTTCTGTCCGGTCTATTCTGTGTCTCTCAGAGCCGTCCGTGGCTCTGCAGCGTCTCTCAGGGCTCTCTCCATCCAGCGGTAGTTCCCTCCGTAGTGTCTCGGGTCTCCCAGCGCCGCTCCAGTCTCTCGGTGCCGCTCCGGTCTCTTGGCCTGTTCAGGTCTCAGCGAGTCCAGGTCTCGGCCTGTGCGGGCCTCATATGTTGCAGGAAGCATGTCATATCATGCTCCTGCCTTTTTCTTGTCACAGTCAAAACATTTAAGAGCAAAAAGAGGATACACAAGATACACAAGATACACCGGGCCCATATATTAGGCACCACCACTCAAACTTGGACAAAACAGCACTTCTTTTCAGTCTGTCAAGCACTTCATTCGTCTCTGCCCACTCCCCTTGCGGAGAGCACGGAACAACGGATCGGAACTCTGCACTCGCTTTGCAGAACGCTGCGTCTCACTCACACAGCACAATCGCACACGGAGGCCTCCAGCACATCGCATTCATACCACAGGAATATAATTTAGAATGATAACCAACGAAACAAGTATTGTCTCTGACTGTGTTCTTCGTGAAGTGACTTGTAACACTTTGTTGCAAAGCCTTACACTTACACAAACACTTTCGACACAAAATACTTACAATATGCAAATATTACAGTATACAAAATGTCAACACAAAATACATACATAAAAACACATACAATTATTAACACTGCAGTTAGTATCCCTCCAGCAGCCGAAAACGTACCGTTTGTCTGCAGTTTCAGGAGATCTTTGCTCCTGCGGTGAGCAGCTGAGAGTGGAGTCCCCTCCGAGCAAAAACGCTCAGGGTGCACCTAGGGGCGTCCGCGCCGCAGCCGATCCCGCAGCCGAGCAGACTGTCTCCTGCCTGGCTCACCAAAATGACTCACAGAAAGCTGACTCCACAATAAGTAAGATTGTAAAGTAGGTATGTTTACTCAGTTCCATGCAGCACGGGGCGGGTAGTCCCACCAAAGTCGTGCACGCCTTGAGTGGCAAATTGCTCTAGTAAAGAGTTACATATACATGAACATTCCTATACATATACAGATTCCTAACCTGTCCTAACAGGTTAGGAATATGTATTCCTAACCTATTCCTAACATATTCCTAACCTGTCCCTTTGTGAACAGTTCTCCTTATCTCAGACCCCTTGATCCGAACCGTGAGGTTGTTTTTGATTTGGTTCTCGGGGTCACAGGATAACAGGATAGGAGAGGCTCCTCGGGGTCACAGGATAACAGGATAGGAGAGGCTACTGTTATCTGGTGATATAAGTGCAGCACAGGCACAAATGTAGCACATATTCGTTCTTAATCAATTGCTCTCTAATTTCTAATTCCAATGTTTCAGCTTGCTCTTTTCTGGATCCACGGGTATTCTACTATTAATGTTCAAAGCCTGACTGACCCCGTCCTCCGTGGATCAAAATACATGGGGTCTTAAGGGTTCTTTTGGTCATTCTATCTTATAGTACTGGATCATTTTCAATTTACTCTTTAATTTTCTGGGGCCCCTATACCATATATATACCCTATATCTGGTAATTTGCTCCCTTTCTGGTCCTTGGTCTACGATTTTATCTGACCCATCCGGGAATTTTACTAGTGGCAATTCCCACAGCCCTTCGTTGCCCACAGGGAGAGTGTCTTGCAGAGGGTTTAGGACCAATTAATCATCCACGTATCACTCCATTCACCGGCCCAGCGCCCCCAACAGGAGATTTGAACCAGTGAGAAAACAAAAAGACCTGTTTTTGTTTTTTTTTTCTTCACGTCTAGTTCTTTTTTGGGGTGTTTTTGACGTGTTTTGGGGTCTCTGTTGGGTTTGGTTGGGTTCTCGTTGGTCATTATGTTAGATAGGAGTGGATTGTGGGTTTTGCAGAACATCAGGTAGGTTTAGGGCGGTTTTGTGATTGGATCTATGGTATTGGCGGATTTTCTTCCAGTTTTGGGTGTGATACCGATATTTTTTGGGGTGTATTTGACGTGTTTGGGGATCTCCGTTGGGTTTCGTTGGGTTTTCCGTGGTCATCATGGTGGAAAAGGGTAAATTGCTGTTTTTGGAGAACTTCAGGTAGGTTTAGGGGGACTTTTCGCGTGGATTCCTGGTATTTGGGGTTTTCTTCTTTTTGGGGGAGTGATCCTCTCCTTTCTTCGGGTGATTTTGAAGTGTTTTGGGGTTTCCGTTGCGTTTCGTTGAGTTCCTAATGTGTTTTATGGTGGTTGGGAGTGTGCTTTGGGCTTAGGAGAACATCAGGTAGGTTTAGGGTGTCATTGAGGTGGATCTATGGTATTTGGGGTTTTCTTCTATTTTTTGGCGTGATCCTGTTCTTTTTTGGGGTGTTTTGGACGTGTTTTGGGGTCTCCGTTGGGTTTTGTTGTGTTCTTGTTGGTCATTATATTAAATAGGAGTGGATTGTGGGTTTTGGAGAATTTCAGGTAGGTTTAGGGTGGTTTTGGGGTGGATCTATGGTTTTGGGGGATTTTCTTCCAGTTTTGGGGGTGATGCCGTTCTTGTTTGGGGTGTTTTTGACGTTTTTTGGGGTCTCTGTTGGGTTTTGTTGGGTTCTCGTTGGTCATCATAGTGGAAAAGGGTACATTGTGGGTTTTGGAGAACATCAGGTAGGTTTAGGGTGGTTTTGGGGTGGATCTATGGTTTTGGGGGATTTTCTTCCAGTTTTGGGGGTGATCCCGTTCTTGTTTGGGATGTTTTTGACATGTTTTGGGGTCTCTGTTGGGTTTTGTTGGGTTCTCGTTGGTCATCATGGTGGAAAAGGTTAAATTGTGGGTTTTGGAGAACATCAGGTAGGTTTAGGGTGGTTTTGGGGTGGATATATGGTATTCAGTTTTTTGTTGTTTTTTTTTTTTTGGGGGGGGGGGGGGGGGATGATCCTGTACTTTTTGTGTTGTTTTTGATGTGTTTTGGGGTCTCCGTTGTGTTTCATTGGGTTTTCCATGGTCATCGTGTTGGAAAAGGGTAAATTGTGGGTTTTGGAGAACTTCAGGTAGGTTTAGGGGGAGTTTTCACGTGGATTCATGGTATTTGGGGTTTTCTTCTTTTTGGGGGAATGATCCTCTCCTTTCTTCGGGTGATTTTGAAGTGTTTTGGGGTTTCCGTTGCGTTTCGTTGAGTTCCTAATGTGTTTTATGGTGGTTGGGAGTGTGCTTTGGGCTTAGGAGAACATCAGGTAGGTTTAGGGTGTCTTTGAGGTGGATCTGTGGTATTTGGGGTTTTCTTCTATTTTTTGGCGTGATCCTGTTCTTTTTTTTGGGTGTATTTGACGTGTTTGGGGGTCTCCGTTGGGTTTCGTTTTGTTCTTGTTGGTCATTATGTTAAATAGGTGTGGATTGTGGGTTTTGGAGAATTTCAGGTAGGTTTAGGGTGGTTTTGGGGTGGATCTATGGTTTTTGCGGATTTTCTTCCAGTTTTGGGGGTGATGCCGTTCTTGTTTGGGATGTTTTTGACGTTTTTTGGGGTCTCTGTTGGGTTTTGTTGGGTTCTCATTGGTCATCATGGTGGAAAAGGGTAAATTGTGGGTTTTGGAGAACATCAGGTAGGTTTAGGGTGGTTTTGGGGTGGATCTATGGTTTTGGGGGATTTTCTTCCAGTTTTGGGGGTGATGCCGATACTTTTTGGGGTGTTTTTGATGTGTTTTGGGGTCTCCATTAGGTTTTGTTAGGTTCTTGTTTGTCATTATGTTAAATAGGAATGGATTGTGGGTTTTGCAGAACATCAGGTAGGTTTAAGACGTTTTTCAGGGTTAAATCATGGCATTTTTTTTTTTTTTTTTTAGGATCTGGTTTCATTTTGGTGTGTTTTTGACGTGTTTGGGGGTCTCCGTTGGGTTTCGTTGGGTTTCCGTGGTCATCATGGTGGATTAGGGTAAATTGTGTGTTTTGGAGATCTTCAGGTAGGTTTAGGGTGGTTTTGGGGTGTATCTATGGTTTTGGCAGATTTTCTTCCAGTTTTGGGGGTGATCCCGTTCTTGTTTGGGATGTTTTTGACATGTTTTGGGGTCTCTGTTGGGTTTTGTTGGGTTCTCGTTTTTCATCATGGTGGAAAAGGTTAAATTGTGGGTTTTGGAGAACATCAGGTAGGTTTAGGGTGGTTTTGGGGTGGATCTATGGTTTTGGCGTATTTTCTTCCAGTTTTGGAGGTGATGCCGATATTTTTTGGGGTGTTTTTGACGTGTTTGGGGGTCTCCGTTGGGTTTTGTTAGGTTCTTGTTTGTCATTATGTTAAATAGGAGTGGATTGTGGGTTTTGCAGAACATCAGGTAGGTTTAGGGTGGTTTTGGGGTGGATCTATGGTTTTGGCGTAATTTCTTCCAGTTTTGGAGGTGATGCCGATATTTTTTGGGGTGTTTTTGACGTGTTTTGGGGTCTCCATTAGGTTTTGTTAGGTTCTTGTTTGTCATTATGTTAAATAGGAGTGGATTGTGGGTTTTGCAGAACATCAGGTAGGTTTAGGGTGGTTTTGGGGTGGATCTATTGTTTTGGCGGATTTTCTTCCAGTTTTGGGGGTGATGCCCTTCTTGTTTGGGGTGTTTTTTAAGGTTTTTGGGGTCTCTGTTGGGTTTTGTTGGGTTCTCGTTGGTCATCATAGTGGAAAAGGGTACATTGTGGGTTTTGGAGAACATCAGGTAGGTTTAGGGTGGTTTTGGGGTGGATCTATGGTTTTGGGGGATTTTCTTCCAGTTTTGGGGGTGATCCCGTTCTTGTTTGGGATGTTTTTGACATGTTTTGGGGTCTCTGTTGGGTTTTGTTGGGTTCTCGTTGGTCATCATGGTGGAAAAGGTTAAATTGTGGGTTTTGGAGAACATCAGGTAGGTTTAGGGTGGTTTTGGGGTGGATATATGGTATTCAGTTTTTTGTTGTTTTTTTTTTTTTGGGGGGGGGGGGGGGGGATGATCCTGTACTTTTTGTGTTGTTTTTGATGTGTTTTGGGGTCTCCGTTGTGTTTCATTGGGTTTTCCATGGTCATCGTGTTGGAAAAGGGTAAATTGTGGGTTTTGGAGAACTTCAGGTAGGTTTAGGGGGAGTTTTCACGTGGATTCATGGTATTTGGGGTTTTCTTCTTTTTGGGGAGTGATCCTCTCCTTTCTTCGGGTGATTTTGAAGTGTTTTGGGGTTTCCGTTGCGTTTCATTGAATTCCTAATGTGTTTTATGGTGGTTGGGAGTGTGCTTTGGGCTTAGGAGAACATCAGGTAGGTTTAGGATGTCTTTGAGGTGGATCTGTGGTATTTGGGGTTTTCTTCTATTTTTTGGCGTGATCCTGTTCTTTTTTTTGGGTGTATTTGACGTTTTTTGGGGTCTCCGTTGGGTTTTGTTTTGTTCTTGTTGGTCATTATGTTAAATAGGTGTGGATTGTGGGTTTTGGAGAATTTCAGGTAGGTTTAGGGTGGTTTTGGGGTGGATCTATGGTTTTTGCGGATTTTCTTCCAGTTTTGGGGGTGATGCCGTTCTTGTTTGGGATGTTTTTGACGTTTTTTGGGGTCTCTGTTGGGTTTTGTTGGGTTCTCATTGGTCATCATGGTGGAAAAGGGTAAATTGTGGGTTTTGGAGAACATCAGGTAGGTTTAGGGTGGTTTTGGGGTGGATCTATGGTTTTGGGGGATTTTCTTCCAGTTTTGGGGGTGATGCCGATACTTTTGGGGGTGTTTTTGATGTGTTTTGTGGTCTCCATTAGGTTTTGTTAGGTTCTCGTTTTTCATTATGTTAAATAGGAGTCGATTGTGGGTTTTGCAGAACATCAGGTAGGTTTAAGACGTTTTTCAGGGTTAAATCATGGCATTTTTTTTTTTTTTTAGGATCTGGTTTCGTTTTGATGTGTTTTTGACGTGTTTGGGGGTCTCCGTTGGGTTTCGTTGTGTTTCCGTGGTCATCATGGTGGATTAGGGTAAATTGTGTGTTTTGGAGATCTTCAGGTAGGTTTAGGGTGGTTTTGGGGTGGATCTATGGTTTTGGCAGATTTTCTTCCAGTTTTGGGGGTGATGCCCTTCTTGTTAGGGGTGTTTTTTAAGGTTTTTGGGGTCTCTGTTGGGTTTTGTTGGGTTCTCGTTGGTCATCATGGTGGAAAAGGGTAAATTGTGGGTTTTGGAGAACATCAGGTAGGTTTAGGGTGGTTTTGGGGTGGATATATTGTATTCAGTTTTTTGGTTTTTTTTTGGGGGGGGGGGGGGGATGATCCTGTACTTTTTGTGTTGTTTTTGATGTGTTTTGGGGTCTCCGTTGTGTTTCATTGGGTTTTCCATGGTCATCGTGTTGGAAAAGGGTAAATTGTGGGTTTTGGAGAACTTCAGGTAGGTTTAGGGGGAGTTTTCACGTGGATTCATGGTATTTGGGGTTTTCTTCTTTTTGGGGGAGTGATCCTCTCCTTTCTTCGGGTGATTTTGAAGTGTTTTGGGGTTTCCGTTGCGTTTCATTGAGTTCCTAATGTGTTTTATGGTGGTTGGGAGTGTGCTTTGGGCTTAGGAGAACATCAGGTAGGTTTAGGGTGTCTTTGAGGTGGATCTATGGTATTTGGGGTTTTCTTCTATTTTTTGGCGTGATCCTGTTCTTTTTTTTGGGTGTATTTGACGTTTTTTGGGGTCTCCATTGGGTTTTGTTGTGTTCTTGTTGGTCATTATGTTAAATAGGTGTGGATTGTGGGTTTTGGAGAATTTCAGGTAGGTTTAGGGTGGTTTTGGGGTGGATCTATGGTTTTGGCGGATTTTCTTCCAGTTTTGGGGGTGATGCCGTTCTTGTTTGGGATGTTTTTGACGTTTTTTGGGGTCTCTGTTGGGTTTTGTTGGGTTCTCATTGGTCATCATGGTGGAAAAGGGTAAATTGTGGGTTTTGGAGAACATCAGGTAGGTTTAGGGTGGTTTTGGGGTGGATCTATGGTTTTGGGGGATTTTCTTCCAGTTTTGGGGGTGATGCCGATACTTTTTGGGGTGTTTTTGATGTGTTTTGGGGTCTCCATTAGGTTTTGTTGGGTTCTCGTTTTTCATTATGTTAAATAGGAGTGGATTGTGGGTTTTGCAGAACATCAGGTAGGTTTAAGACGTTTTTCAGGGTTAAATCATGGCATTTTTTTTTTTTTTTTTAGGATCTGGTTTCATTTTGGTGTGTTTTTGACGTGTTTGGGGGTCTCCCTTGGGTTTCGTTGTGTTTCCGTGGTCATCATGGTGGATTAGGGTAAATTGTGGGTTTTGGAGATCTTCAGGTAGGTTTAGGGTGGTTTTGGGGTGTATCTATGGTTTTGGCAGATTTTCTTCCAGTTTTGGGGGTGATCCCGTTCTTGTTTGGGATGTTTTTGACATGTTTTGGGGTCTCTGTTGGGTTTTGTTGGGTTCTCGTTGGTCATCATGGTGGAAAAGGGTAAATTGTGGGTTTTGGAGAACATCAGGTAGGTTTAGGGTGCTTTTGGGGTGGATATATGTTATTCAGTTTTTTTTTTTTTTTGGGGGGGGGGGTGATTCATGGTATTTGGGGTTTTCTTCTATTTTTTGGCGTGATACTGTTCTTTTTTGGGGTGTTTTGGACGTGTTTTGGGGTCTCTGTTGGGTTTTGTCGGGTTCTCGTTGGTCGTTAAGTTAAATGGGAGTGGATTGTGGGTTTTGGAGAAGAGTAGTTGAGTTTTAGGTGGTATTGGGGGAAAGTTCATACGTTTTGGTTTTTTTTTTTTTCTTCTGATCCTGTTCTTTTTTGGCGTTATTTTGACGTGTTTTGGGTTCTCCGATTGGTTTCGTTGGGTTTTCCTTTGTCATCGTGGTGGTAAAAGGTAAATTGTGGGTTTTGGAGAAATTTAGGTGAGTTTAAGGATTTTTGGGGGGTGGATCTATGGTTTTGGGGATTTTCTTTCGTTTTTGGGGGTGATCCTATTCTTTTTGTGGTGTTTTTGACGTGTTTTGGGGTCTCCGTTGGATTTTGTTGGGTTTTCCGTGGTCATCATGGTGGAAAAGGGTAAATTGCGGGTTTTGGAGAACTTCAGGTAGTTTTAATGGGACTTTTGGGGTGGATTCATGGTATTTGCGTTTTTCTTCTGTTTTTTTTTGGGGTGATCTTGTTCTTTTTTGGTGTGTTTTTGACATGTTTTGGGGTCTCCGTTGGGTTTCGTTGGGTTGTCGTTTGTCGTTAAGGTCAATGGGAGTGGATTGTGGGTTTTGGAGAAGATCAGGTGAGCTTAGGGTGGTTTTGGGGGGAAAATCATGGTTTTGGGTTTTTTTCTTCTGATCCAGTTCCTTTTTGGCGTGTTTTTGACGTGTTTTGGGGTCTCCGTTGGATTTTAGTTGGGTTCTTGTTGGTCATCAGTGTGGAAAATGGTAAATAGTTGGTTTTGGTGAACATCAGGTAGGTTTAGGGTGGTTTGGGGGTGCATCTATGGTATTTGGGGTTTTCTTCTATTTTTTTTTTTGGCGTGATCCTGTTCTTTTTTTTGTGGTGTTTTTGACGTGTTTTGGGGTCTCCGTTGGGTTTCGTTGGGTTTTCCATGGTCGTCATGGTGGAAAAGGGTAAATTGTGGGTTTTGGAGAACATCAGGTAGGTTTAGGGTGGTTTTGGGGTGGATCTATGGTTTTGGCGGATTTTCTTCCTGTTTTGGGTGTGATGCCGATATTTTTTGGGGTGTTTTTGACGTGTTTTGGGGTCTCCGTTAGGTTTTGTTGGGTTCTTGTTTGTCATTATGTTAAATAGGAGTGGATTGTGGGTTTTGCAGAACATCAGGTAGGTTTAAGGGTTTTTTTAGGGTTAAATCATGGCATTTTTTTTTTATTTTTTTTTTTAGCATCTGTGTTGATTTTGGTGTTTTTTTGACGTGTTTTGGGGTCTCCGTTGGGTTTCGTTGGGTTTTCCGTGGTCATCATGGTGGAAAAGGGTTAATTGCTGTTTTTGGAGAACTTCAGGTAGGTTTAGGGGGAGTTTTCACGTGGATTCATGGTATTTGGGGTTTTCTTCTTTTTTGGAGAGTGATCCTCTCCTTTCTTCGGGTGATTTTGAAGTGTTTTGGGGTTTCCGTTGCGTTTCGTTGAGTTCCTATTTTGTTTTATGGTGGTTGGGAGTGTGCTTTGGGCTTAGGAGAACATCAGGTAGGTTTAGGGTGTCTTTGAGGTGGATCTATGGTATTTGGGGTTTTCTTCTATTTTTTGGCGTGATCCTGTTCTTTTTTGGGGTGTTTTTGACGTGTTTTGGGGTCTCTGTTGGGTTTCGTTGGGTTTACCGTTGTCATAATGGTGGAAAATTGTAAATTGTGGGTTTTGGAGAACATCAGGTAGGTTTAGGGTGCTTTTGGGGTAGATCTATGGTATTCAGGGTTTTTTTTTTTTTTGGGGGGTGGGGTGATTCTTGGTATTTGGGGTTTTCTTCTATTTTTTGGCGTGATCCTGTTCTTTTTTGGGGTGTTTTGGACGTGTTTTGGGGTCTCTGTTGGGTTTCGTTTGGTTCTCGTTGGTCGTTAAGTTAAATGGGAGTGGATTGTGGGTTTTGGAGAAATTCAGGTGAGTTTGAGGTGGTATTGGGGGAAAGTTCATACGTTTTGGTTTTTTTTTTTTCTTCTGATCCTGTTCTTTTTTGGCGTTATTTTGACGTGTTTTGGGTTCTCCGATTGGTTTCGTTGGGTTTTCCTTTGTCATCGTGGTGGTAAAAGGTAAATTGTGGGTTTTGGAGAAATTCAGGTGAGTTTAAGGATTTTTGGGGGGTGGATCTATGGTTTTGGGGATTTTCTTTCATTTTTGGGGGTGATCCTATTCTTTTTGTGGTGTTTTTGACGTGTTTTGGTGTCTCCGTTGGATTTTGTTGGGTTTTCCGTGGTCATCATGGTGGAAAAGGATAAATTGCGGGTTTTGGAGAACTTCAGGTAGTTTTAATGGGACTTTTGGGGTGGATTCATGGTATTTGCGTTTTTCTTCTGTTTTTTTTTGGGGTGATCTTGTTCTTTTTTGGTGTGTTTTTGACATGTTTTGGGGTCTCCGTTGGGTTTCGTTGGGTTATCGTTTGTCGTTAAGGTCAATGGGAGTGGATTGTGGGTTTTGGAGAAGATCAGGTGAGCTTAGGGTGGTTTTGGGGGGAAAATCATGGTTTTGGGTTTTTTTCTTCTGATCCAGTTCCTTTTTGGCGTGTTTTTGACGTGTTTTGGGGTCTCCGTTGGGTTTCGTTGTGTTCTCGTTGGTTGTTAAGGTAAAAGGGAGTGGATTGTGGGTTTTGGAGAAGATTATTTGAGTTTAGGGTGGTATTGGGGGAAAATTCATACTTTATTTTTTTTTTTTTCTTCTGATCCAGTTCTTTTTTGGCGTTATTTTGACGTGTTTTGGGGTCTCTGATTGGTTTCGTTGGGTTTTCCTTTGTCATCGTGGTGGAAAAAGAGAAATTGTGGGTTTTGGAGAACTTCAGGTAGGTTTAGGGGGACTTTTGGGGCAGATTCATGGTTTTGGGGGGTTTCTTCTGTGTTTTTTTTTTTGCCTGGTCCCGTTCTTTTTTGGGAAGTTTTTGAGGTGTTTGGGGTTGTCCGTTGGGTTTTGTTGGGTTCTCGGTCATCATGGTGAAAAAGGGTAAATTGTGGGTTTTGGAGAACATCAGGTGGGTTTAAGGAATTTGGGGGTTGAATCTCTGGCTTTCGGGGATTTCTTCTTCTTCTTCTTTTTTTTTTTTTTTTTTTTTTTTAGTGTTTTCTTCTGTTTTTGGGGTGGTCTCTTTCTTTTTTTGGGGTGTTTTGTTGGGTTTTCCGTTGTCATCGTGGTGGAAAATGGTAAATTGCGGGTTATGGAGAACATCAGGTAGGTTTAGGGTGGTTTGAGGATGGATCTATGGTTCTGGGTGTTTTCTTTCATTTTTGGGGGTGATCGTGTTCTTTTTTGTTGTGTCTTTGACGTGTTTTGGGGTCTCTGTTGGATTTCGCTGGGTTTTCCGTTGTCATCATTGTGGAAAATGGTAAATTGTGGGTTTTGGAGAACATCAGGTAGGTTTAGGGGGACTTTTGGGGTGGATCTATGGCTTTTTGGGGTTTTCTTGTGTTTTCTCAGGTGATCCTATTCTTTTTTCTTGTGTTTTTGACGTATTTTGTAGTCTCTGTTGGGTTTTGTTGGGTTCTTGTTGGTCATCATGGTGAATGGAAGTGAAATGTGGGATTTGGAGAAGATCAGGTGAGTTTAGGGTGGTTTTGTGGGGAAATTCATGGTTTTTGTTTTTGTTTTTTCTTCTTATCCAGTTTTTTTTTTTTTTTGGTGTGTTTTTGACGTGTTTTGGGGTCTCCGTTGGGTTTTGTTGGGTTTTCCGTGGTCATCATGTCGGAAAATGATAAATTGTGGGTTTTGGAGAACATCAGGTAGTATTAGGGGGAATATTGGGGTGGATCTGTGGCTTTTGGGGTTTTCTTCTGTTATTTTGGGATGATCCTGTTCTTTTTTGGGGTGTTTATGCCATGTTTTGGCATCTCCATTGGGTTTTGTTGGGTTCCTAATGGGTTTTATGGTGGTTGGGAGTGGACTTTGGGTTTTGGAGAACATCATGTAGGTTTAGGGTGGTTTGGGGGTCGATCTATGCTTTTGGGGATTTTCTTTCGTTTTTGGGCGTGATCCTATTCTTTTTGGGGGTGTTTGTGACGTGTTTTGTGGTCTCCGTTGGGTTTTGTTGCGTTTTCCGTTGTCATCGTGGTGGAAAATGGTAAATTGCGATTTTTGGAGAATTTCAGGTAGGTTTAGGGGGACTTCTGGGGTGGATTCATGGTATTTGAGTTTTTCTTCTGTTTTTTTTTGGGGTGATCCTGTTCTTTTCTGGGGTATTTTTGACGTGTTTTTGGGTCTCCGTTGGGTTTCGTTGTGTTGTCGGTCGTCGTTAAGTTCAATGGGATTGGATTGTGGGGTTTGGAGACGATCAGGTGAGTTTAGGGTGGTTTTGGGGGGAAATTCATGGTATTGGGATTTTTTGTTCTGATCCAGTTCTTTTTTGGCGTGTTTTAGATTTGTTTTTGGGTCTCCGTTGTGTTTTAGTTGCGTTCGTGTTGGTCATCATGTTGGAAAATTGTAAATTGTGGGTTTTGGAGAACATCAGGTAGGTTTAGGGTGGTTTTGGGGTGGATCTATGGTTTTGGGGTTTTCTTTTTTTTTTTTTTTTTTTTTTTGTGGTGATAGTGTTCTTTTTTGGGGTGGTTTTGACGTTTTTTGAGGTCTCCGTTGGGTTTTACTTGGCTTCTTATTTGTCATCATGGTGGAAAAGTGTAAATTGTGGGCTTTGGAGAACATCAGGTAGGTTAAGGGGGACTTTTGGGGTGGATCTATGGCTTTGGGGTTTTCTTTCGTTTTTGGGGGTGATCCTGTTCTTGTTTGGGGTGTTTATGCCGTGTTTTGGGGTCTCCATTGGGTTTTTTGTGTTCCTAATTGGTTTTATGGTGGTCGGGAGTTGACTTTGTGATTTGGAGAACATCAGGTAGGTTTAGGGGGATATTTGGGGTGGATCTATGCCCTTTGGGATTTTCTTTTGTTTTCTGGGGTGATCCTGTTTATTTTTGTGTTGTTTTTGACGTGTCTTGTGGTCTCCCTTGGGTTTTGGTTGGCTTCTTATTGGTCATCATGTTGGAATAGTTTAAATTGTGGGTTTTGGAGAACATCAGGTAGGTTTAGGGGGACATTTGGGATGGATCTATGGCTTTTGGGATTTTCTTGTGTTTTCTGGGGTGATCCTTTTGTTTTTTGGCGTGTGTTTGACGTGTTTTGTGGTTTCCGTTCGGTGTTGTTGGGTTCCTAATGGTTTTTATGGTGGTCGGGAGTGGACTTTGGGATTTGGAGAACATCAGGTAGGTTTAGGGGGACTTATGGGGTGGATCTATGGCTTTTGGGATTTTCTTCCAGTTTTGGGGTTGATCGCGTTCTTTTTTGGGGTGTTTCTGAAGTGTTTTGTGGTCTCCATTGGATTTCATTGGGTTCTCGTTGGTTGTTAAGGTAAATGGGAGTGGATTGTGGGTTTTGGAGAAGATCAGGTGAGTTTAGGGTGGTTTGGGGGGAAAATTCATACTTTTTTTTTTTTTTTTTCTTCTGATCCAGTTCTTTTTTGGCGTGTTTTTGACGTGTTATGGGGTCTCCGACGGGTTTCGTTGGGTTTTCCTTTGTCATCGTGGTGGAAAAAGGTAAATAGTGGGTTTTGGAGAACTTCAGGTAGGTTTAGGGGGACTTTTGGGGCAGATTCATGGTTTTTGGGGTTTTCTTTTGTTTTTTTTTGGCTGGTCCCGTTCTTTTTTGGGAAGTTTTTGAGGTGTTTGGGGTTGTCCGTTGGGTTTTGTTGGGTTCTCGGTCATCATGGTGGAAAAGGGTAAATTGTGGGTTTTGGTGAACATCAGGTGAGTTTAAGGAATTTGGGGGTGTGAATCTATGGTTTTGGGGGATTTTTTTTTTTTTTTTTTTTTAGGGTTTTCTTCTGTTTTTGGGGTGGTCCCGTTCTTTTTTGGGTTGTTTTGTTGGGTTTTCCGTTGTCATCGTGGTGGAAAAGGGTAAATTGCGGGTTATGGAGAACATCAGGTAGGTTTAGGGTGGTTTCGGGATGGATCTATGGTTCTGGGTGTTTTCTTTCGTTTTTGGGGATGATCGTGTTCTTTTTTGTTGTGTCTTTGACGTGTTTTGGGGTCTCTGTTGGGTTTCGTTGCGTTTTCCGTTGTCATCATTGTGGAAAATGGTAAATTGTGGGTTTTGGAGAACATCAGGTAGGTTTAGGGGGACATTTGGGGTGGATCTATGGTTTTGGGGTATTTTCTTCCAGTTTTCTGGCGTGATCCTGTTCTTTTTTGTGGTGTTTTTGACGTGTTTTGTGGTCTCCGTTAGGTTTTGTTGGGTTCTTGTATTTATCATGGTGAATGGGAGTGAAATGTGGGATTTGGAGAAGATCAGATGGGTTTAGGGTGTTTTTGTGGGGAAATTCATGGTTTTTTTTTTTTTTTTTCTTCTTACCCAGTTCTTTTTTGGGGTGTTTTTAACGTTTTTTGGGGTCTCCGTTGGGTTTCATTTGGTTTTCCATTGTCATCATGGTGGAAAATGGTAAATTGTGGGTTTTGGAGAACATCAGGCAGGTTTAGGGTGGTTTGAGGATGGATCTATGGTTCTGGGTGTTTTCTTTCATTTTTGGGGGTGATCGTGTTCTTTTTTGGGGTTTTAATGCCGTGTTTTGGTGTCTCCGTTGGGCTTTGTTGTGTTCCTAATGGGTTTTATGGTGGTTGGGAGTGGACTTTGGGTTTTGGAGAACATCAGGTAGGTTTAGGGTGGTTTTGGGTTGGATCTATGGTTTTGGGGTTTTCTTCTGTTTTTTTTTTTTTTTTTTTTTTTGTTGTTGTGATCCTATCCTTTTGGGGGTGTTTGTGACGTGTTTTGTGGTCTCCGTTGGGTTTTGTTGCGTTTTCCATTGTCATCGTGGTGGAAAAGGGTAAATTGCGATTTTTGGAGAACTTCAGGTAGGTTTAGGGGGAGTTTTCACGTGGATTCATGGTATTTGGGGTTTTCTTCTTTTTGGGGGAATGATCCTCTCCTTTCTTCGGGTGATTTTGAAGTGTTTTGGGGCTTCCGTTGCGTTTCGTTGAGTTCCTAATGTGTTTTATGGTGGTTGGGAGTGTGCTTTGGGCTTAGGAGAACATCAGGTAGGTTTAGGGTGTCATTGAGGTGGATCTATGGTATTTGGGGTTTTCTTCTATTTTTTGGCATGATCCTGTTCTTTTTTGGGGTGTTTTGGACGTGTTTTGGGGTCTCCGTTGGGCTTTGTTGTGTTCTTCTTGGTCATTATGTTAAATAGGAGTGGATTGTGGGTTTTGGAGAACATCAGGTACGTTTGGGGTGGTTTTGGGGTGGATCTATGGTTTTGGCGGATTTTCTTCCAGTTTTGGAGGTGATGCCGATATTTTTTGGGGTGTTTTTGATGTGTTTTGGGGTCTCCATTAGGTTTTGTTAGGTTCTTGTTTGTCATTATGTTAAATAGGAGTGGATTGTGGGTTTTGCAGAACATCAGGTAGGTTTAGGGTGGTTTTGGGGTGGATCTAGGTTTTGGCGGATTTTCTTCCAGTTTTGGGGGTGATGCCATTCTTGTTTGGGGTGTTTTTTAAGGTTTTTGGGGTCTCTGTTGGGTTTTGTTGTGTTCTCGTTGGTCATCATGGTGGAAAAGGGTAAATTGTGGGTTTTGGAGAACTTCAGGTAGGTTTAGGGGGAGTTTTCACGTGGATTCATGGTATTTGGGGGTTTCTTCTTTTTGGGGGAGTGATCCTCTCCTTTCTTCGGGTGATTTTGAAGTGTTTTGGGGTTTCCGTTGCGTTTCGTTGAGTTCCTAATGTGTTATATGGTGGTTGGGAGTGTGCTTTGGGCTTAGGAGAACATCAGGTAGGTTTAGGGTGTCTTTGAGGTGGATCTGTGGTATTTGGGGTTTTCTTCTATTTTTTGGCGTGATCCTGATCTTTTTTTTGGGTGTATTTGACGTGTTTTGGGGTCTCCGTTGGGTTTTGTTGTGTTCTTGTT
This sequence comes from Aythya ferina, assembly GCF_964211825.1. Classification (NCBI taxonomy): domain Eukaryota; kingdom Metazoa; phylum Chordata; class Aves; order Anseriformes; family Anatidae; genus Aythya; species Aythya ferina. The sequence goes on from NW_028181450.1 coordinate 27,378, forward strand.
GGTCATTATGTTAAATAGGTGTGGATTGTGGGTTTTGGAGGATTTCAGGTAGGTTTAGGGTGGTTTTGGGGTGGATCTATGGTTTTGGCGGATTTTCTTCCAGTTTTGGGGGTGATGCCGTTCTTGTTTGGGGTGTTTTTGACGTTTTTTGGGGTCTCTGTTGGGTTTTGTTGGGTTCTCATTGGTCATCATGGTGGAAAAGGGTAAATTGTGGGTTTTGGAGAACATCAGGTAGGTTTAGGGTGGTTTTGGGGTGGATCTAGGTTTTGGGGGATTTTCTTCCAGTTTTGGGGGTGATGCCGATACTTTTTGGGGTGTTTTTGATGTGTTTTGGGGTCTCCATTAGGTTTTGTTGGGTTCTCGTTTTTCATTATGTTAAATAGGAGTGGATTGTGGGTTTTGCAGAACATCAGGTAGGTTTAAGACGTTTTTCAGGGTTAAATCATGGCATTTTTTTTTTTTTTTTTAGGATCTGGTTTCATTTTGGTGTGTTTTTGACGTGTTTGGGGGTCTCCGTTGGGTTTCGTTGTGTTTCCGTGGTCATCATGGTGGATTAGGGTAAATTGTGGGTTTTGGAGATCTTCAGGTAGGTTTAGGGTGGTTTTGGGGTGTATCTATGGTTTTGGCAGATTTTCTTCCAGTTTTGGGGGTGATCCTGTTCTTGTTTGGGATGTTTTTGACATGTTTTGGGGTCTCTGTTGGGTTTTGTTGGGTTCTCGTTGGTCATCATGGTGGAAAAGGTTAAATTGTGGGTTTTGGAGAACATCAGGTAGGTTTAGGGTGGTTTTGGGGTGGATATATGTTATTCAGGTTTGTTTTTTTTTTTGGGGGGGGGGGTGATTCATGGTATTTGGGGTTTTCTTCTATTTTTTGGCGTGATCCTGTTCTTTTTTGGGGTGTTTTGGACGTGTTTTGGGGTCTCTGTTGGGTTTCGTTGTGTTCTCGTTGGTCGTTAAGTTAAATGGGAGTGGATTGTGGGTTTTGGAGAAGAGTAGGTGAGTTTAAGGTGGTATTGGGGGAAAGTTCGTACGTTTTTTTTTTTTTTTTTCTTCTTATCCTGTTCTTTTTTTGGCGTTATTTTGACGTGTTTTGGGTTCTCCGATTGGTTTCGTTGGGTTTTCCTTTGTCATCGTGGTGGTAAAAGGTAAATTGTGGGTTTTGGAGAAATTTAGGTGAGTTTAAGGATTTTTGGGGGGTGGATCTATGATTTTGGGGATTTTCTTTCGTTTTTGGGGGTGATCCTATTCTTTTTGTGGTGTTTTTGACGTGTTTTGGTGTCTCCGTTGGATTTTGTTGGGTTTTCCGTGGTCATCATGGTGGAAAAGGGTAAAATGCGGGTTTTGGAGAACTTCAGGTAGTTTTAATGGGACTTTTGTGGTGGATTCATGGTATTTGCGTTTTTCTTCTGTTTTTTTTGGGGGTGATCTTGTTCTTTTTTGGTGTGTTTTTGACATGTTTTGGGGTCTCCGTTGGGTTTCGTTGGGTTGTCGTTTGTCGTTAAGGTCAATGGGAGTGGATTGTGGGTTTTGGAGAAGATCAGGTGAGCTTAGGGTGGTTTTGGGGGGAAAATCATGGTTTTGGTTTTTTTTCTTCTGATCCAGTTCCTTTTTGGCGTGTTTTTGACGTGTTTTGGGGTCTCCGTTGGATTTTAGTTGGGTTCTTGTTGGTCATCAGTGTGGAAAATGGTAAATAGTTGGTTTTGGTGAACATCAGGTAGGTTTAGGGTGGTTTGGGGGTGCATCTATGGTATTTGGGGTTTTCTTCAATTTTTTTGGGGGGGTGATCCTGTTCTTTTATTTTTTGTGGTGTTTTTGACGTGTTTTGGGGTCTCTGTTGGGTTTCGTTGCGTTTTCCGTTGTCATCATGTTGGAAAATTGTAAATTGTGGGTTTTGGAGAACATCAGGTAGGTTAAGGGGGACGTTTGGGGTGGATTTATGGTATTTGGGGTTTTCTTTCGTTTTGGGGTGATGCCGTTCTTGTTTGGGGTGTTTATAACGTGTTTTGGGGTCTCCGTTGGGTTTTGTTGTTTTCTTGTTGGGCATTATGTTAAATAGGTGTGGATTGTGGGTTTTAGATTTTTTGGGAGTTATATCATGGTGTTTTTTTGTTTTTTTTTTTTTTTCTTTAGGATCTGGGTTGATTTTGTTTTTTTTTTTATTATTTTTTTGGTTCTCTATTTTGTTTCGTTGGGTTTTCCGTGGTCATCATGGTGGAAAAGGGTAAATTGTGGGTTTTGGAGAACATCAGGTAGGTTTAGGGTGGTTTGGGGGTGTATCTATGGTTTTGGTGGATTTTCTTCCAGTTTTGGGGGTGATGCCGATATTTTTTGGGGTGTTTTTGACGTGTTTTGGGGTCTCCATTAGGTTTTGTTGGGTTCTTGTTTTTCATTATGTTAAATAGGAGTGGATTGTGGGTTTTGCAGAACATCAGGTAGGTTTAAGGGTTTTTTTAGGGTTAAATCATGGCATTTTTTTTTTAATTTTTTTTTTAGCATCTGTGTTGATTTTGGTGTGTTTTTGACGTGTTTTGGGGTCTCCGTTGGGTTTCGTTGGGTTTTCCGTGGTCATCATGGTGGAAAAGGGTAAATTGCTGTTTTTGGAGAACTTCAGGTAGGTTTAGGGGGACTTTTCGCGTGGATTCATGGTATTTGGGGTTTTCTTCTTTTTTGGAGAGTGATCCTCTCCTTTCTTCGGGTGATTTTGAAGTGTTTTGGGGTTTCCATTGCGTTTCGTTGAGTTCCTATTTTGTTTTATGTTGGTTGGGAGTGTGCTTTGGGCTTAGGAGAACATCAGGTAGATTTAGGGTGTCTTTGGGGTGGATCTATGGTATTTGGGGTTTTCTTCTATTTTTTGGCGTGATCCTGTTCTTTTTTGGGGTGTTTTTGACGTGTTTTGGGGTCTCTGTTGGGTTTTGTTGTGTTCTTGTTGGTCATTATGTTAAATAGGTGTGGATTGTGGGTTTTGGAGAACATCAGGTAGGTTTAGGGTGCTTTTGGGGTAGATCTATGGTATTCAGGTTTTTTTTTTTTTTGAGGGGGGGGGTGATTCATGGTATTTGGGGTTTTCTTCTATTTTTTGGCGTGATCCTGTTCTTTTTTGGCGTTATTTTGACGTGTTTTGGGTTCTCCGATTGGTTTCGTTGGGTTTTCCTTTGTCATCGTGGTGGTAAAAAGTAAATTGTGGGTTTTGGAGAAATTCAGGTGAGTTTAAGGATTTTTGGGGGGTGGATCTATGGTTTTGGGGATTTTCTTTCGTTTTTGGGGGTGATCCTATTCTTTTTGGGGTTGTTTTTGACGTGTTTTAGGGTCTCCGTTGGGTTTTGTTGGGTTCTCGGTCATCATGGTGGAAAAGGGTAAATTGTGGGTTTTGGAGAACATCAGGGATTTTAAGGATTTTTGGGGGGTGAATGTATGATTTTGGGGGATTTATTCTGTTTTTGTTTTTTTTTTTTTTTTTTTAGGGTTATCTTCTTTTTTGGGGTGGTTCCGTTCTTTTTTTTGGTGTTTTATTGGGTTTTCTGTTGTCATCGTGGTGGAAAAGGGTAAATTGCGGGTTTTGGAGAACTTCAGGTAGGTTTAGGGGGACCTTTGGTGCGGATTCATGGTATTTGGCATTTTCTTCTGTTTTCTGGGGGGTGATCCTGTTCTTTTTTGGGGTGTTTTGGACGTGTTTTGTGGTCTCCGTTGGGTTTCGTTGTGTTCTCGTTGGTCGTTAAGGTAAAAGGGAGTGGATTGTGGGTTTTAGAGAAGATTAGTTGAGTTTAGGGTGGTATTGGGGGAAAATTCATACTTTATTTTTTTTTTTTTTCTTCTGATCCAGTTCTTTTTTGGCGTTATTTTGACGTGTTTTGGGGTCTCCGACGGGTTTCGTTGGGTTTTCCTTTGACATCGTGGTGGAAAAAGAGAAATAGTGGGTTTTGGAGAACTTCAGGTAGGTTTAGGGGGACATTTGGGGCAGATTCATGGTTTTGGGGGTTTTCTTCTGTTTTTTTTTTTTTTTGGCTGGTCCCGTTCTTCTTTGGGAAGTTTTTGAGGTGTTTGGGGTTGTCCGTTGGGTTTTGTTGGGTTCTCGGTCATCATGGTGAAAAAGGGTAAATTGTGGGTTTTGGAGAACATCAGGTGAGTTTAAGGAATTTGGGGGTTGAATCTCTGGCTTTCGGGGATTTCTTCTTCTTCTTTTTTTTTTTTTTTTTTTTTAGTGTTTTCTTCTGTTTTTGGGGTGGTCTCTTTCTTTTTTTGGGGTGTTTTGTTGGGTTTTCCGTTGTCATCGTGGTGGAAAATGGTAAATTGCGGGTTATGGAGAACATCAGGTAGGTTTAGGGTGGTTTGAGGATGGATCTATGGTTCTGGGTGTTTTCTTTCATTTTTGGGGGTGATCGTGTTCTTTTTTGTTGTGTCTTTGACGTGTTTTGGGGTCTCTGTTGGATTTCGCTGGGTTTTCCGTTGTCATCATTGTGGAAAATGGTAAATTGTGGGTTTTGGAGAACATCAGGTAGGTTTAGGGGGACTTTTGGGGTGGATTTATGGCTTTTGGGGTTTACTTCTGTTATTTTGGGATGATCCTGTTCTTTTTTGGGGTGTTTATGCCATGTTTTGGTGTCTCCGTTGGGTTTTGTTGGGTTCCTAATGGGTTTTATGGTGGTTGGGAGTGGACTTTGGGATTTGGAGAACATCAGGTAGGTTTAGGGGGACATTTGGGGTGGATCTATGGCTTTTTGGGGTTTTCTTGTGTTTTCTGGAGTGATGCTATTCTTTTTTGTTGTGTTTTTGAGGTGTTTTGTGGTCTCCGTTGGGTTTTTGTTTCTTGTTGTTCATCATGGTGAATGGGAGTGAAATGTGGGATTTGGAGAAGATCAGGTGAGTTTAGGGTGGTTTAGTGGGGAAATTTATGTTTTTTGTTTTTTTTTTTTCTTCTTATCCAGTTTTTTTTTGGCGTGTTTTTAACATGTTCTGGGGTCTGCGTTGGGTTTTGTTGGGTTTTCCGTTGTCATCATGGTGGAAAATGATAAATTGTGGGTTTTGGAGAACATCAGGTAGGTGTAGGGTGGTTTTGGGGTGGATCTATGGTTTTGGGGGATTTTCTTCCAGTTTTGGGGGTGATCCCCTTCCTGTTTGGTGTGATTTTGACGTGTTTTGGGGTCTCCGTTTGGTTTTGTTGGGTTTTCCGTGGTCATGAGTGTGGAAAAGGGTAAATTGTGGGTTTTGGAGAACATCAGGTAGGTGTAGGGTGGTTTTGGGGTGGATCTATGGTTTTGTGGGATTTTCTTCCAGTTTTGGGGGTGATCCCCTTCCTGTTTGGGGTGATTTTGACGTGTTTTGGGGTCTCCATTGGGTTTTTTGTGTTCCTAATTGGTTTTATGGTGGTCGGGAGTTGACTTTGTGATTTGGAGAACATCAGGTAGGTTTAGGGGGATATTTGGGGTGGATCTATGCCCTTTGGGATTTTCTTTTGTTTTCTGGGGTGATCCTGTTTATTTTTGTGTTGTTTTTGACGTGTCTTGTGGTCTCCCTTGGGTTTTGGTTGGCTTCTTATTGGTCATCATGTTGGAATAGTTTAAATTGTGGGTTTTGGAGAACATCAGGCAGGTTTAGGGGGACATTTGGGATGGATCTATGGCTTTTGGGATTTTCTTGTGTTTTCTGGGGTGATCCTTTTGTTTTTTGGCGTGTGTTTGACGTGTTTTGTGGTTTCCGTTCGGTGTTGTTGGGTTCCTAATGGTTTTTATGGTGGTCGGGAGTGGACTTTGGGATTTGGATAACATCAGGTAGGTTTAGGGGGACTTATGGGGTGGATCTATGGCTTTGGGGATTTTCTTCCAGTTTTGGGGTTGATCGCGTTCTTTTTTGGGGTGTTTCTGAAGTGTTTTGTGGTCTCCATTGGATTTCGTTGGGTTCTCGTTGGTTGTTAAGGTAAATGGGAGTGGATTGTGGGTTTTGGAGAAGATCAGGTGAGTTTAGGGTGGTTTTGGGGGAAAATTCATACTTTTTTTTTTTTTTTTTTCTTCTGATCCAGTTCTTTTTTGGCGTGTTTTTGACGTGTTATGGGGTCTCCGACGGGTTTCGTTGGGTTTTCCTTTGTCATCGTGGTGGAAAAAGGTAAATAGTGGGTTTTGGAGAACTTCAGGTAGGTTTAGGGGGACTTTTGGGGCAGATTCATGGTTTTTGGGGTTTTCTTCTGTTTTTTTTTGGCTTGTCCCGTTCTTTTTTGGGAAGTTTTTGAGGTGTTTGGGGTTGTCCGTTGGGTTTTGTTGGGTTCTCGGTCATCATGGTGGAAAAGGGTAAATTGTGGGTTTTGGTGAACATCAGGTGAGTTTAAGGAATTTGGGGGTGTGAATCTATGGTTTTGGGGGATTTTTTTTTTTTTTTTTTTTTAGGGTTTTCTTCTGTTTTTGGGGTGGTCCCGTTCTTTTTTGGGTTGTTTTGTTGGGTTTTCCGTTGTCATCGTGGTGGAAAAGGGTAAATTGCGGGTTATGGAGAACATCAGGTAGGTTTAGGGTGGTTTCGGGATGGATCTATGGTTCTGGGTGTTTTCTTTCGTTTTTGGGGATGATCGTGTTCTTTTTTGTTGTGTCTTTGACATGTTTTGGGGTCTCTGTTGGGTTTCGTTGGGTTTTCCGTTTTCATCATTGTGGAAAATGGTAAATTGTGGGTTTTGGAGAACATCAGGTAGGTTTAGGGGGACTTTTGGGGTGGATCTATGGCTTTTGGGGTTTTCTTTCGTTTTTGGGGGTGATCCTGTTCTTGTTTGGGTTGTTTATGACGTTTTTTGGGGTCTCCGTTGGGTGTTGTTGGGTTCCTAATTGTTTTTATTGTGGTCGGGAGTGGACTTCGGGATTTGGAGAACATCAGGTAGGTTTAGGGGGACATTTGGGGTGGATCTATGGTTTTGGGGTATTTTCTTCCAGTTTTCTGGCGTGATCCTGTTCTTTTTTGTGGTGTTTTTGACGTGTTTTGTGGTCTCCGTTAGGTTTTGTTGGGTTCTTGTATTTATCATGGTGAATGGGAGTGAAATGTGGGATTTGGAGAAGATCAGATGGGTTTAGGGTGTTTTTGTGGGGAAATTCATGGGTTTTTTTTTTTTTTTTCTTCTTACCCAGTTCTTTTTTGGGGTGTTTTTAACGTTTTTTGGGGTCTCCGTTGGGTTTCATTTGGTTTTCCATTGTCATCATGGTGGAAAATGGTAAATTGTGGGTTTTGGAGAACATCAGGCAGGTTTAGGGTGGTTTGAGGATGGATCTATGGTTCTGGGTGTTTTCTTTCATTTTTGGGGGTGATCGTGTTCTTTTTTGGGGTTTTAATGCCGTGTTTTGGTGTCTCCGTTGGGCTTTGTTGTGTTCCTAATGGGTTTTATGGTGGTTGGGAGTGGACTTTGGGTTTTGGAGAACATCAGGTAGGTTTAGGGTGGTTTTGGGTTGGATCTATGGTTTTGGGGTTTTCTTCTGTTTTTTTTTTTTTTTTTTTTTTGTTGTTGTGATCCTATCCTTTTGGGGGTGTTTGTGACGTGTTTTGTGGTCTCAGTTGGGTTTTGTTGCGTTTTCCATTGTCATCGTGGTGGAAAAGGGTAAATTGCGATTTTTGGAGAACTTCAGGTAGGTTTAGGGGGAGTTTTCACGTGGATTCATGGTATTTGGGGTTTTCTTCTTTTTGGGGGAATGATCCTCTCCTTTCTTCGGGTGATTTTGAAGTGTTTTGGGGCTTCCGTTGCGTTTCGTTGAGTTCCTAATGTGTTTTATGGTGGTTGGGAGTGTGCTTTGGGCTTAGGAGAACATCAGGTAGGTTTAGGGTGTCATTGAGGTGGATCTATGGTATTTGGGGTTTTCTTCTATTTTTTGGCATGATCCTGTTCTTTTTTGGGGTGTTTTGGACGTGTTTTGGGGTCTCCGTTGGGTTTTGTTGTGTTCTTCTTGGTCATTATGTTAAATAGGAGTGGATTGTGGGTTTTGGAGAACATCAGGTACGTTTGGGGTGGTTTTGGGGTGGATCTATGGTTTTGGCGGATTTTCTTCCAGTTTTGGAGGTGATGCCGATATTTTTTGGGGTGTTTTTGACGTGTTTTGGGGTCTCCATTAGGTTTTGTTAGGTTCTTGTTTGTCATTATGTTAAATAGGAGTGGATTGTGGGTTTTGCAGAACATCAGGTAGGTTTAGGGTGGTTTTGGGGTGGATCTAGGTTTTGGCGGATTTTCTTCCAGTTTTGGGGGTGATGCCATTCTTGTTTGGGGTGTTTTTTAAGGTTTTTGGGGTCTCTGTTGGGTTTTGTTGTGTTCTCGTTGGTCATCATGGTGGAAAAGGGTAAATTGTGGGTTTTGGAGAACTTCAGGTAGGTTTAGGGGGAGTTTTCACGTGGATTCATGGTATTTGGGGGTTTCTTCTTTTTGGGGGAGTGATCCTCTCCTTTCTTCGGGTGATTTTGAAGTGTTTTGGGGTTTCCGTTGCGTTTCGTTGAGTTCCTAATGTGTTATATGGTGGTTGGGAGTGTGCTTTGGGCTTAGGAGAACATCAGGTAGGTTTAGGGTGTCTTTGAGGTGGATCTGTGGTATTTGGGGTTTTCTTCTATTTTTTGGCGTGATCCTGTTCTTTTTTTTGGGTGTATTTGACGTGTTTTGGGGTCTCCGTTGGGTTTTGTTGTGTTCTTGTTGGTCATTATGTTAAATAGGTGTGGATTGTGGGTTTTGGAGGATTTCAGGTAGGTTTAGGGTGGTTTTGGGGTGGATCTATGGTTTTGGCGGATTTTCTTCCAGTTTTGGGGGTGATGCCGTTCTTGTTTGGGGTGTTTTTGACGTTTTTTGGGGTCTCTGTTGGGTTTTGTTGGGTTCTCATTGGTCATCATGCTGGAAAAGGGTAAATTGTGGGTTTTGGAGAACATCAGGTAGGTTTAGGGTGGTTTTGGGGTGGATCTATGGTTTTGGGGGATTTTCTTCCAGTTTTGGGGGTGATGCCGATACTTTTTGGGGTGTTTTTGATGTGTTTTGGGGTCTCCATTAGGTTTTGTTGGGTTCTCGTTTTTCATTATGTTAAATAGGAGTGGATTGTGGGTTTTGCAGAACATCAGGTAGGTTTAAGACGTTTTTCAGGGTTAAATCATGGCATTTTTTTTTTTTTTTTTAGGATCTGGTTTCATTTTGGTGTGTTTTTGACGTGTTTGGGGGTCTCCGTTGGGTTTCGTTGTGTTTCCGTGGTCATCATGGTGGATTAGGGTAAATTGTGGGTTTTGGAGATCTTCAGGTAGGTTTAGGGTGGTTTTGGGGTGTATCTATGGTTTTGGCAGATTTTCTTCCAGTTTTGGGGGTGATCCTGTTCTTGTTTGGGATGTTTTTGACATGTTTTGGGGTCTCTGTTGGGTTTTGTTGGGTTCTCGTTGGTCATCATGGTGGAAAAGGGTAAATTGTGGGTTTTGGAGAACATCAGGTAGGTTTAGGGTGGTTTTGGGGTGGATATATGTTATTCAGGTTTGTTTTTTTTTTTTTGGGGGGGGGGTGATTCATGGTATTTGGGGTTTTCTTCTATTTTTTGGCGTGATCCTGTTCTTTTTTGGGGTGTTTTGGACGTGTTTTGGGGTCTCTGTTGGGTTTCGTTGTGTTCTCGTTGGTCGTTAAGTTAAATGGGAGTGGATTGTGGGTTTTGGAGAAATTCAGGTGAGTTTAAGGTGGTATTGGGGGAAAGTTCGTACGTTGTTTTTTTTTTTTTTCTTCTTATCTTGTTCTTTTTTTGGCGTTACTTTGACGTGTTTTGGGTTCTCCGATTGGTTTCGTTGGGTTTTCCTTTGTCATCGTGGTGGTAAAAGGTAAATTGTGGGTTTTGGAGAAATTTAGGTGAGTTTAAGGATTTTTGGGGGGTGGATCTATGGTTTTGGGGATTTTCTTTCGTTTTTGGGGGTGATCCTATTCTTTTTGTGGTGTTTTTGACGTGTTTTGGTGTCTCCGTTGGATTTTGTTGGGTTTTCCGTGGTCATCATGGTGGAAAAGGGTAAAATGCGGGTTTTGGAGAACTTCAGGTAGTTTTAATGGGACTTTTGTGGTGGATTCATGGTATTTGCGTTTTTCTTCTGTTTTTTTTGGGGGTGATCTTGTTCTTTTTTGGTGTGTTTTTGACATGTTTTGGGGTCTCCGTTGGGTTTCGTTGGGTTGTCGTTTGTCGTTAAGGTCAATGGGAGTGGATTGTGGGATTTGGAGAAGATCAGGTGAGCTTAGGGTGGTTTTGGGGGGAAAATCATGGTTTTGGTTTTTTTTCTTCTGATCCAGTTCCTTTTTGGCGTGTTTTTGACGTGTTTTGGGGTCTCCGTTGGATTTTAGTTGGGTTCTTGTTGGTCATCAGTGTGGAAAATGGTAAATAGTTGGTTTTGGTGAACATCAGGTAGGTTTAGGGTGGTTTGGGGGTGCATCTATGGTATTTGGGGTTTTCTTCAATTTTTTTGGGGGGGTGATCCTGTTCTTTTATTTTTTGTGGTGTTTTTGACGTGTTTTGGGGTCTCTGTTGGGTTTCGTTGCGTTTTCCGTTGTCATCATGTTGGAAAATTGTAAATTGTGGGTTTTGGAGAACATCAGGTAGGTTAAGGGGGACGTTTGGGGTGGATTTATGGTATTTGGGGTTTTCTTTCGTTTTGGGGTGATGCCGTTCTTGTTTGGGGTGTTTATAACGTGTTTTGGGGTCTCCGTTGGGTTTTGTTGTTTTCTTGTTGGGCATTATGTTAAATAGGTGTGGATTGTGGGTTTTAGATTTTTTGGGAGTTATATCATGGTGTTTTTTTGTTTGTTTTTTTTTTTTTTTTAGGATCTGGGTTGATTTTGTTTTTTTTTTATTTATTTTTTTGGTTCTCTATTTTGTTTCGTTGGGTTTTCTGTGGTCATCATGGTGGAAAAGGGTAAATTGTGGGTTTTGGAGAACATCAGGTAGGTTTAGGGTGGTTTTGGGGTGTATCTATGGTTTTGGTGGATTTTCTTCCAGTTTTGGGGGTGATGCCGATATTTTTTGGGGTGTTTTTGACGTTCTTTGGGGTCTCTGTTGGGTTTTGTTGTGTTCTCGTTGGTCATCATGCTGGAAAAGGGTAAATTGCTGTTTTTGGAGAACATCAGGTAGGTTTAGGGTGGTTTTGGGGTGGATCTATAGTTTTGGCGGATTTTCTTCCAGTTTTGGGGGTGATGCCGATATTTTTTGGGGTGTTTTTGACGTGTTTTGGGGTCTCCATTAGGTTTTGTTGGGTTCTTGTTTTTCATTATGTTAAATAGGAGTGGATTGTGGGTTTTGCAGAACATCAGGTAGGTTTAAGGGTTTTTTTAGGGTTAAATCATGGCATTTTTTTTTTAATTTTTTTTTTAGCATCTGTGTTGATTTTGGTGTGTTTTTGACGTGTTTTGGGGTCTCCGTTGGGTTTCGTTGGGTTTTCCGTGGTCATCATGGTGGAAAAGGGTAAATTGCTGTTTTTGGAGAACTTCAGGTAGGTTTAGGGGGACTTTTCGCGTGGATTCATGGTATTTGGGGTTTTCTTCTTTTTTGGAGAGTGATCCTCTCCTTTCTTCGGGTGATTTTGAAGTGTTTTGGGGTTTCCGTTGCGTTTCGTTGAGTTCCTATTTTGTTTTATGGTGGTTGGGAGTGTGCTTTGGGCTTAGGAGAACATCAGGTAGATTTAGGGTGTCTTTGGGGTGGATCTATGGTATTTGGGGTTTTCTTCTATTTTTTGGCGTGATCCTGTTCTTTTTTGGGGTGTTTTTGACGTGTTTTGGGGTCTCTGTTGGGTTTTGTTGTGTTCTTGTTGGTCATTATGTTAAATAGGTGTGGATTGTGGGTTTTGGAGAACATCAGGTAGGTTTAGGGTGCTTTTGGGGTAGATCTATGGTATTCAGGTTTTTTTTTTTTTTGAGGGGGGGGGTGATTCATGGTATTTGGGGTTTTCTTCTATTTTTTGGCGTGATCCTGTTCTTTTTTGGGGTGTTTTTGACGTGTTTTGGGGTCTCCGTTGGGTTTCGTTGGGTTCTCGATGGTCGTTAAGTTAAATGGGAGTGGATTGTGGGTTTTGGAGAAATTCAGGTGAGTTTGAGGTGGTATTGGGGGAAAGTTCATACGTTTTTTTTTTTTTTTTTTTTTTTTTCTTCTGATCCTGTTCTTTTTTGGCGTTATTTTGACGTGTTTTGGGTTCTCCGATTGGTTTCGTTGGGTTTTCCTTTGTCATCGTGGTGGTAAAAAGTAAATTGTGGGTTTTGGAGAAATTCAGGTGAGTTTAAGGATTTTTGGGGGGTGGATCTATGGTTTTGGGGATTTTCTTTCGTTTTTGGGGGTGATCCTATTCTTTTTGGGGTTGTTTTTGACGTGTTTTAGGGTCTCCGTTGGGTTTTGTTGGGTTCTCGGTCATCATGGTGGAAAAGGGTAAATTGTGGGTTTTGGAGAACATCAGGGATTTTAAGGATTTTTGGGGGGTGAATGTATGATTTTGGGGGATTTATTCTGTTTTTGTTTTTTTTTTTTTTTTTTAGGGTTATCTTCTTTTTTGGGGTGGTTCCGTTCTTTTTTTTGGTGTTTTATTGGGTTTTCTGTTGTCATCGTGGTGGAAAAGGGTAAATTGCGGGTTTTGGAGAACTTCAGGTAGGTTTAGGGGGACCTTTGGTGCGGATTCATGGTATTTGGCATTTTCTTCTGTTTTCTGGGGGGTGATCCTGTTCTTTTTTGGGGTGTTTTGGACGTGTTTTGTGGTCTCCGTTGGGTTTCGTTGTGTTCTCGTTGGTCGTTAAGGTAAAAGGGAGTGGATTGTGGGTTTTAGAGAAGATTAGTTGAGTTTAGGGTGGTATTGGGGGAAAATTCATACTTTATTTTTTTTTTTTTTCTTCTGATCCAGTTCTTTTTTGGCGTTATTTTGACGTGTTTTGGGGTCTCCGACGGGTTTCGTTGGGTTTTCCTTTGACATCGTGGTGGAAAAAGAGAAATAGTGGGTTTTGGAGAACTTCAGGTAGGTTTAGGGGGACATTTGGGGCAGATTCATGGTTTTGGGGGTTTTCTTCTGTTTTTTTTTTTTTTTTGGCTGGTCCCGTTCTTCTTTGGGAAGTTTTTGAGGTGTTTGGGGTTGTCCGTTGGGTTTTGTTGGGTTCTCGGTCATCATGGTGAAAAAGGGTAAATTGTGGGTTTTGGAGAACATCAGGTGAGTTTAAGGAATTTGGGGGTTGAATCTCTGGCTTTCGGGGATTTCTTCTTCTTCTTTTTTTTTTTTTTTTTTTTTTTAGTGTTTTCTTCTGTTTTTGGGGTGGTCTCTTTCTTTTTTTGGGGTGTTTTGTTGGGTTTTCCGTTGTCATCGTGGTGGAAAATGGTAAATTGCGGGTTATGGAGAACATCAGGTAGGTTTAGGGTGGTTTGAGGATGGATCTATGGTTCTGGGTGTTTTCTTTCATTTTTGGGGGTGATCGTGTTCTTTTTTGTTGTGTCTTTGACGTGTTTTGGGGTCTCTGTTGGATTTCGCTGGGTTTTCCGTTGTCATCATTGTGGAAAATGGTAAATTGTGGGTTTTGGAGAACATCAGGTAGGTTTAGGGGGACTTTTGGGGTGGATTTATGGCTTTTGGGGTTTACTTCTGTTATTTTGGGATGATCCTGTTCTTTTTTGGGGTGTTTATGCCATGTTTTGGTGTCTCCGTTGGGTTTTGTTGGGTTCCTAATGGGTTTTATGGTGGTTGGGAGTGGACTTTGGGATTTGGAGAACATCAGGTAGGTTTAGGGGGACATTTGGGGTGGATCTATGGCTTTTTGGGGTTTTCTTGTGTTTTCTGGAGTGATGCTATTCTTTTTTGTTGTGTTTTTGAGGTGTTTTGTGGTCTCCGTTGGGTTTTTGTTTCTTGTTGTTCATCATGGTGAATGGGAGTGAAATGTGGGATTTGGAGAAGATCAGGTGAGTTTAGGGTGGTTTAGTGGGGAAATTTATGTTTTTTGTTTTTTTTTTTTCTTCTTATCCAGTTTTTTTTTGGCGTGTTTTTAACATGTTCTGGGGTCTGCGTTGGGTTTTGTTGGGTTTTCCGTTGTCATCATGGTGGAAAATGATAAATTGTGGGTTTTGGAGAACATCAGGTAGGTGTAGGGTGGTTTTGGGGTGGATCTATGGTTTTGGGGGATTTTCTTCCAGTTTTGGGGGTGATCCCCTTCCTGTTTGGTGTGATTTTGACGTGTTTTGGGGTCTCCGTTTGGTTTTGTTGGGTTTTCCGTGGTCATGAGTGTGGAAAAGGGTAAATTGTGGGTTTTGGAGAACATCAGGTAGGTGTAGGGTGGTTTTGGGGTGGATCTATGGTTTTGTGGGATTTTCTTCCAGTTTTGGGGGTGATCCCCTTCCTGTTTGGGGTGATTTTGACGTGTTTTGGGGTCTCCATTGGGTTTTTTGTGTTCCTAATTGGTTTTATGGTGGTCGGGAGTTGACTTTGTGATTTGGAGAACATCAGGTAGGTTTAGGGGGATATTTGGGGTGGATCTATGCCCTTTGGGATTTTCTTTTGTTTTCTGGGGTGATCCTGTTTATTTTTGTGTTGTTTTTGACGTGTCTTGTGGTCTCCCTTGGGTTTTGGTTGGCTTCTTATTGGTCATCATGTTGGAATAGTTTAAATTGTGGGTTTTGGAGAACATCAGGCAGGTTTAGGGGGACATTTGGGATGGATCTATGTCTTTTGGGATTTTCTTGTGTTTTCTGGGGTGATCCTTTTGTTTTTTGGCGTGTGTTTGACGTGTTTTGTGGTTTCCGTTCGGTGTTGTTGGGTTCCTAATGGTTTTTATGGTGGTCGGGAGTGGACTTTGGGATTTGGATAACATCAGGTAGGTTTAGGGGGACTTATGGGGTGGATCTATGGCTTTGGGGATTTTCTTCCAGTTTTGGGGTTGATCGCGTTCTTTTTTGGGGTGTTTCTGAAGTGTTTTGTGGTCTCCATTGGATTTCGTTGGGTTCTCGTTGGTTGTTAAGGTAAATGGGAGTGGATTGTGGGTTTTGGAGAAGATCAGGTGAGTTTAGGGTGGTTTTGGGGGAAAATTCATACTTTTTTTTTTTTTTTTTTCTTCTGATCCAGTTCTTTTTTGGCGTGTTTTTGACGTGTTATGGGGTCTCCGACGGGTTTCGTTGGGTTTTCCTTTGTCATCGTGGTGGAAAAAGGTAAATAGTGGGTTTTGGAGAACTTCAGGTAGGTTTAGGGGGACTTTTGGGGCAGATTCATGGTTTTTGGGGTTTTCTTCTGTTTTTTTTTGGCTTGTCCCGTTCTTTTTTGGGAAGTTTTTGAGGTGTTTGGGGTTGTCCGTTGGGTTTTGTTGGGTTCTCGGTCATCATGGTGGAAAAGGGTAAATTGTGGGTTTTGGTGAACATCAGGTGAGTTTAAGGAATTTGGGGGTGTGAATCTATGGTTTTGGGGGATTTTTTTTTTTTTTTTTTTTTAGGGTTTTCTTCTGTTTTTGGGGTGGTCCCGTTCTTTTTTGGGTTGTTTTGTTGGGTTTTCCGTTGTCATCGTGGTGGAAAAGGGTAAATTGCGGGTTATGGAGAACATCAGGTAGGTTTAGGGTGGTTTCGGGATGGATCTATGGTTCTGGGTGTTTTCTTTCGTTTTTGGGGATGATCGTGTTCTTTTTTGTTGTGTCTTTGACATGTTTTGGGGTCTCTGTTGGGTTTCGTTGGGTTTTCCGTTTTCATCATTGTGGAAAATGGTAAATTGTGGGTTTTGGAGAACATCAGGTAGGTTTAGGGGGACTTTTGGGGTGGATCTATGGCTTTTGGGGTTTTCTTTCGTTTTTGGGGGTGATCCTGTTCTTGTTTGGGTTGTTTATGACGTTTTTTGGGGTCTCCGTTGGGTGTTGTTGGGTTCCTAATTGTTTTTATTGTGGTCGGGAGTGGACTTCGGGATTTGGAGAACATCAGGTAGGTTTAGGGGGACATTTGGGGTGGATCTATGGTTTTGGGGTATTTTCTTCCAGTTTTCTGGCGTGATCCTGTTCTTTTTTGTGGTGTTTTTGACGTGTTTTGTGGTCTCCGTTAGGTTTTGTTGGGTTCTTGTATTTATCATGGTGAATGGGAGTGAAATGTGGGATTTGGAGAAGATCAGATGGGTTTAGGGTGTTTTTGTGGGGAAATTCATGGTTTTTTTTTTTTTTTTTCTTCTTACCCAGTTCTTTTTTGGGGTGTTTTTAACGTTTTTTGGGATCTCCGTTGGGTTTCATTTGGTTTTCCATTGTCATCATGGTGGAAAATGGTAAATTGTGGGTTTTGGAGAACATCAGGCAGGTTTAGGGTGGTTTGAGGATGGATCTATGGTTCTGGGTGTTTTCTTTCATTTTTGGGGGTGATCGTGTTCTTTTTTGGGGTTTTAATGCCGTGTTTTGGTGTCTCCGTTGGGCTTTGTTGTGTTCCTAATGGGTTTTATGGTGGTTGGGAGTGGACTTTGGGTTTTGGAGAACATCAGGTAGGTTTAGGGTGGTTTTGGGTTGGATCTATGGTTTTGGGGTTTTCTTCTGTTTTTTTTTTTTTTTTTTTTTTTTTGTTGTGATCCTATCCTTTTGGGGGTGTTTGTGACGTGTTTTGTGGTCTCAGTTGGGTTTTGTTGCGTTTTCCATTGTCATCGTGGTGGAAAAGGGTAAATTGCGATTTTTGGAGAACTTCAGGTAGGTTTAGGGGGAGTTTTCACGTGGATTCATGGTATTTGGGGTTTTCTTCTTTTTGGGGGAATGATCCTCTCCTTTCTTCGGGTGATTTTGAAGTGTTTTGGGGCTTCCGTTGCGTTTCGTTGAGTTCCTAATGTGTTTTATGGTGGTTGGGAGTGTGCTTTGGGCTTAGGAGAACATCAGGTAGGTTTAGGGTGTCATTGAGGTGGATCTATGGTATTTGGGGTTTTCTTCTATTTTTTGGCATGATCCTGTTCTTTTTTGGGGTGTTTTGGACGTGTTTTGGGGTCTCCGTTGGGTTTTGTTGTGTTCTTCTTGGTCATTATGTTAAATAGGAGTGGATTGTGGGTTTTGGAGAACATCAGGTACGTTTGGGGTGGTTTTGGGGTGGATCTATGGTTTTGGCGGATTTTCTTCCAGTTTTGGAGGTGATGCCGATATTTTTTGGGGTGTTTTTGACGTGTTTTGGGGTCTCCATTAGGTTTTGTTAGGTTCTTGTTTGTCATTATGTTAAATAGGAGTGGATTGTGGGTTTTGCAGAACATCAGGTAGGTTTAGGGTGGTTTTGGGGTGGATCTAGGTTTTGGCGGATTTTCTTCCAGTTTTGGGGGTGATGCCATTCTTGTTTGGGGTGTTTTTTAAGGTTTTTGGGGTCTCTGTTGGGTTTTGTTGTGTTCTCGTTGGTCATCATGGTGGAAAAGGGTAAATTGTGGGTTTTGGAGAACTTCAGGTAGGTTTAGGGGGAGTTTTCACGTGGATTCATGGTATTTGGGGGTTTCTTCTTTTTGGGGGAGTGATCCTCTCCTTTCTTCGGGTGATTTTGAAGTGTTTTGGGGTTTCCGTTGCGTTTCGTTGAGTTCCTAATGTGTTATATGGTGGTTGGGAGTGTGCTTTGGGCTTAGGAGAACATCAGGTAGGTTTAGGGTGTCTTTGAGGTGGATCTGTGGTATTTGGGGTTTTCTTCTATTTTTTGGCGTGATCCTGTTCTTTTTTTTGGGTGTATTTGACGTGTTTTGGGGTCTCCGTTGGGTTTTGTTGTGTTCTTGTTGGTCATTATGTTAAATAGGTGTGGATTGTGGGTTTTGGAGGATTTCAGGTAGGTTTAGGGTGGTTTTGGGGTGGATCTATGGTTTTGGCGGATTTTCTTCCAGTTTTGGGGGTGATGCCGATACTTTTTGGGGTGTTTTTGATGTGTTTTGGGGTCTCCATTAGGTTTTGTTGGGTTCTCGTTTTTCATTATGTTAAATAGGAGTGGATTGTGGGTTTTGCAGAACATCAGGTAGGTTTAAGACGTTTTTCAGGGTTAAATCATGGCATTTTTTTTTTTTTTTTTAGGATCTGGTTTCATTTTGGTGTGTTTTTGACGTGTTTGGGGGTCTCCGTTGGGTTTCGTTGTGTTTCCGTGGTCATCATGGTGGATTAGGGTAAATTGTGGGTTTTGGAGATCTTCAGGTAGGTTTAGGGTGGTTTTGGGGTGTATCTATGGTTTTGGCAGATTTTCTTCCAGTTTTGGGGGTGATCCTGTTCTTGTTTGGGATGTTTTTGACATGTTTTGGGGTCTCTGTTGGGTTTTGTTGGGTTCTCGTTGGTCATCATGGTGGAAAAGGGTAAATTGTGGGTTTTGGAGAACATCAGGTAGGTTTAGGGTGGTTTTGGGGTGGATATATGTTATTCAGGTTTGTTTTTTTTTTTTTGGGGGGGGGGGTGATTCATGGTATTTGGGGTTTTCTTCTATTTTTTGGCGTGATCCTGTTCTTTTTTGGGGTGTTTTGGACGTGTTTTGGGGTCTCTGTTGGGTTTCGTTGTGTTCTCGTTGGTCGTTAAGTTAAATGGGAGTGGATTGTGGGTTTTGGAGAAATTCAGGTGAGTTTAAGGTGGTATTGGGGGAAAGTTCGTACGTTGTTTTTTTTTTTTTTCTTCTTATCCTGTTCTTTTTTTGGCGTTACTTTGACGTGTTTTGGGTTCTCCGATTGGTTTCGTTGGGTTTTCCTTTGTCATCGTGGTGGTAAAAGGTAAATTGTGGGTTTTGGAGAAATTTAGGTGAGTTTAAGGATTTTTGGGGGGTGGATCTATGGTTTTGGGGATTTTCTTTCGTTTTTGGGGGTGATCCTATTCTTTTTGTGGTGTTTTTGACGTGTTTTGGTGTCTCCGTTGGATTTTGTTGGGTTTTCCGTGGTCATCATGGTGGAAAAGGGTAAAATGCGGGTTTTGGAGAACTTCAGGTAGTTTTAATGGGACTTTTGTGGTGGATTCATGGTATTTGCGTTTTTCTTCTGTTTTTTTTGGGGGTGATCTTGTTCTTTTTTGGTGTGTTTTTGACATGTTTTGGGGTCTCCGTTGGGTTTCGTTGGGTTGTCGTTTGTCGTTAAGGTCAATGGGAGTGGATTGTGGGATTTGGAGAAGATCAGGTGAGCTTAGGGTGGTTTTGGGGGGAAAATCATGGTTTTGGTTTTTTTTCTTCTGATCCAGTTCCTTTTTGGCGTGTTTTTGACGTGTTTTGGGGTCTCCGTTGGATTTTAGTTGGGTTCTTGTTGGTCATCAGTGTGGAAAATGGTAAATAGTTGGTTTTGGTGAACATCAGGTAGGTTTAGGGTGGTTTGGGGGTGCATCTATGGTATTTGGGGTTTTCTTCAATTTTTTTGGGGGGGTGATCCTGTTCTTTTATTTTTTGTGGTGTTTTTGACGTGTTTTGGGGTCTCTGTTGGGTTTCGTTGCGTTTTCCGTTGTCATCATGTTGGAAAATTGTAAATTGTGGGTTTTGGAGAACATCAGGTAGGTTAAGGGGGACGTTTGGGGTGGATTTATGGTATTTGGGGTTTTCTTTCGTTTTGGGGTGATGCCGTTCTTGTTTGGGGTGTTTATAACGTGTTTTGGGGTCTCCGTTGGGTTTTGTTGTTTTCTTGTTGGGCATTATGTTAAATAGGTGTGGATTGTGGGTTTTAGATTTTTTGGGAGTTATATCATGGTGTTTTTTTGTTTGTTTTTTTTTTTTTTTTAGGATCTGGGTTGATTTTGTTTTTTTTTTATTTATTTTTTTGGTTCTCTATTTTGTTTCGTTGGGTTTTCTGTGGTCATCATGGTGGAAAAGGGTAAATTGTGGGTTTTGGAGAACATCAGGTAGGTTTAGGGTGGTTTTGGGGTGTATCTATGGTTTTGGTGGATTTTCTTCCAGTTTTGGGGGTGATGCCGATATTTTTTGGGGTGTTTTTGACGTTCTTTGGGGTCTCTGTTGGGTTTTGTTGTGTTCTCGTTGGTCATCATGCTGGAAAAGGGTAAATTGCTGTTTTTGGAGAACATCAGGTAGGTTTAGGGTGGTTTTGGGGTGGATCTATAGTTTTGGCGGATTTTCTTCCAGTTTTGGGGGTGATGCCGATATTTTTTGGGGTGTTTTTGACGTGTTTTGGGGTCTCCATTAGGTTTTGTTGGGTTCTTGTTTTTCATTATGTTAAATAGGAGTGGATTGTGGGTTTTGCAGAACATCAGGTAGGTTTAAGGGTTTTTTTAGGGTTAAATCATGGCATTTTTTTTTAAATTTTTTTTTTAGCATCTGTGTTGATTTTGGTGTGTTTTTGACGTGTTTTGGGGTCTCCGTTGGGTTTCGTTGGGTTTTCCGTGGTCATCATGGTGGAAAAGGGTAAATTGCTGTTTTTGGAGAACTTCAGGTAGGTTTAGGGGGACTTTTCGCGTGGATTCATGGTATTTGGGGTTTTCTTCTTTTTTGGAGAGTGATCCTCTCCTTTCTTCGGGTGATTTTGAAGTGTTTTGGGGTTTCCGTTGCGTTTCGTTGAGTTCCTATTTTGTTTTATGTTGGTTGGGAGTGTGCTTTGGGCTTAGGAGAACATCAGGCAGATTTAGGGTGTCTTTGGGGTGGATCTATGGTATTTGGGGTTTTCTTCTATTTTTTGGCGTGATCCTGTTCTTTTTTGGGGTGTTTTTGACGTGTTTTGGGGTCTCTGTTGGGTTTTGTTGTGTTCTTGTTGGTCATTATGTTAAATAGGTGTGGATTGTGGGTTTTGGAGAACATCAGGTAGGTTTAGGGTGCTTTTGGGGTAGATCTATGGTATTCAGTTTTTTTTTTTTTTGAGGGGGGGGGTGATTCATGGTATTTGGGGTTTTCTTCTATTTTTTGGCGTGATCCTGTTCTTTTTTGGGGTGTTTTTGACGTGTTTTGGGGTCTCCGTTGGGTTTCGTTGGGTTCTCGATGGTCGTTAAGTTAAATGGGAGTGGATTGTGGGTTTTGGAGAAATTCAGGTGAGTTTGAGGTGGTATTGGGGGAAAGTTCATACGTTGTTTTTTTTTTTTTTTTTTTTTCTTCTGATCCTGTTCTTTTTTGGCGTTATTTTGACGTGTTTTGGGTTCTCCGATTGGTTTCGTTGGGTTTTCCTTTGTCATCGTGGTGGTAAAAAGTAAATTGTGGGTTTTGGAGAAATTCAGGTGAGTTTAAGGATTTTTGGGGGGTGGATCTATGGTTTTGGGGATTTTCTTTCGTTTTTGGGGGTGATCCTATTCTTTTTGGGGTTGTTTTTGACGTGTTTTAGGGTCTCCGTTGGGTTTTGTTGGGTTCTCGGTCATCATGGTGGAAAAGGGTAAATTGTGGGTTTTGGAGAACATCAGGGATTTTAAGGATTTTTGGGGGGTGAATGTATGATTTTGGGGGATTTATTCTGTTTTTGTTTTTTTTTTTTTTTAGGGTTATCTTCTTTTTTGGGGTGGTTCCGTTCTTTTTTTTGGTGTTTTATTGGGTTTTCTGTTGTCATCGTGGTGGAAAAGGGTAAATTGCGGGTTTTGGAGAACTTCAGGTAGGTTTAGGGGGACCTTTGGTGCGGATTCATGGTATTTGGCATTTTCTTCTGTTTTCTGGGGGGTGATCCTGTTCTTTTTTGGGGTGTTTTGGACGTGTTTTGTGGTCTCCGTTGGGTTTCGTTGTGTTCTCGTTGGTCGTTAAGGTAAAAGGGAGTGGATTGTGGGTTTTAGAGAAGATTAGTTGAGTTTAGGGTGGTATTGGGGGAAAATTCATACTTTATTTTTTTTTTTTTTCTTCTGATCCAGTTCTTTTTTGGCGTTATTTTGACGTGTTTTGGGGTCTCCGACGGGTTTCGTTGGGTTTTCCTTTGACATCGTGGTGGAAAAAGAGAAATAGTGGGTTTTGGAGAACTTCAGGTAGGTTTAGGGGGACATTTGGGGCAGATTCATGGTTTTGGGGGTTTTCTTCTGTTTTTTTTTTTTTGGCTGGTCCCGTTCTTTTTTGGGAAGTTTTTGAGGTGTTTGGGGTTGTCCGTTGGGTTTTGTTGGGTTCTCGGTCATCATGGTGAAAAAGGGTAAATTGTGGGTTTTGGAGAACATCAGGTGAGTTTAAGGAATTTGGGGGTTGAATCTCTGGCTTTCGGGGATTTCTTCTTCTTCTTTTTTTTTTTTTTTTTTTTTTTAGTGTTTTCTTCTGTTTTTGGGGTGGTCTCTTTCTTTTTTTGGGGTGTTTTGTTGGGTTTTCCGTTGTCATCGTGGTGGAAAATGGTAAATTGCGGGTTATGGAGAACATCAGGTAGGTTTAGGGTGGTTTGAGGATGGATCTATGGTTCTGGGTGTTTTCTTTCATTTTTGGGGGTGATCGTGTTCTTTTTTGTTGTGTCTTTGACGTGTTTTGGGGTCTCTGTTGGATTTCGCTGGGTTTTCCGTTGTCATCATTGTGGAAAATGGTAAATTGTGGGTTTTGGAGAACATCAGGTAGGTTTAGGGGGACTTTTGGGGTGGATTTATGGCTTTTGGGGTTTACTTCTGTTATTTTGGGATGATCCTGTTCTTTTTTGGGGTGTTTATGCCATGTTTTGGTGTCTCCGTTGGGTTTTGTTGGGTTCCTAATGGGTTTTATGGTGGTTGGGAGTGGACTTTGGGATTTGGAGAACATCAGGTAGGTTTAGGGGGACATTTGGGGTGGATCTATGGCTTTTTGGGGTTTTCTTGTGTTTTCTGGAGTGATGCTATTCTTTTTTGTTGTGTTTTTGAGGTGTTTTGTGGTCTCCGTTGGGTTTTTGTTTCTTGTTGTTCATCATGGTGAATGGGAGTGAAATGTGGGATTTGGAGAAGATCAGGTGAGTTTAGGGTGGTTTAGTGGGGAAATTTATGTTTTTTGTTTTTTTTTTTTCTTCTTATCCAGTTTTTTTTTGGCGTGTTTTTAACATGTTCTGGGGTCTGCGTTGGGTTTTGTTGGGTTTTCCGTTGTCATCATGGTGGAAAATGATAAATTGTGGGTTTTGGAGAACATCAGGTAGGTGTAGGGTGGTTTTGGGGTGGATCTATGGTTTTGGGGGATTTTCTTCCAGTTTTGGGGGTGATCCCCTTCCTGTTTGGTGTGATTTTGACGTGTTTTGGGGTCTCCGTTTGGTTTTGTTGGGTTTTCCGTGGTCATGAGTGTGGAAAAGGGTAAATTGTGGGTTTTGGAGAACATCAGGTAGGTGTAGGGTGGTTTTGGGGTGGATCTATGGTTTTGTGGGATTTTCTTCCAGTTTTGGGGGTGATCCCCTTCCTGTTTGGGGTGATTTTGACGTGTTTTGGGGTCTCCGTTGGGTTTCGTTGTGTTTTCCCTGGTCATCATGGTGGAAAAGGGTAAATTGTGGGTTTTGGAGAACATCAGGTAGGTTTAGGGGGAATTTTGCGGTGGATCTATGGCTTTTGTTTTTTTTTTTCTGTTTTTTTTTTTTTTTTTTTTTTTTTTTTTGTTGATCGTGTTCTTTTTTGGGGTGTTTTTGTTGTGTTTTGTGGTCTCCGTTGGGTTTTAGTTGGCTTCTTATTGGTCATCATGTTGGAACAGTTTAAATTGTGGGTTTTGGAGAACATCAGGTATGTTTAGGGGGACTTTTGGGGTGGATCTATGGCTTTTGAGGTTTTCTTCTCTTTTTTTTTGGAGTGATCCTGTTCTTTTTTGGGTTGTTTTTGACGTGTTTTGGGGTTTCCGTTGCGTTTCGTTTAGTTCCTAATGGGTTTTATGGTGGTTGGGCGTGGACTTTGGGATTTTGAGAACTCAGGTAGGTTTAGGGTTTTTGGGGTGTGTTGTCGATGGAAGGAAGACACAGACGCTCAATATGTGTGAACAATGAACTTCAACTTTAATGGATAGCTCAGTCGCCTTTTATCTAGTTCGAACATAATCAACTCATACATATTGCAAAAACTAAGCTCAGGATTGACTAACATTTCCCGCTCTTTTCAGGTAGTTTCTCCTTCTTTTAGCTACCATCCCGCCTTAGGGACTTTCCCAATCGCTCAAGGGCATCGTGTCCTTGAGCCTGATTGGCTCTCAGCCAGCTGTGTACATGCCAGATTCATGTGAGTTGAGTACGGTACTTTACTAGCCCATTGCCTCCTAACTGCCCAACATCCACATGTCCTATTTTACTTAACCATTCCTCCACAATTCCCCCGTTTTTATTTTGCACTACAAATACCTTCTCTGTGAGTTGCTCTAGTTTCTTAGTTAGGCAGTTAAAGATTATATGTGCAGCAACTATAATCAATATAATTATAAGTAGAAAGCGAAGTCCCTCTTTAACTAACAAAACCCATCCACCCATGGTTCCCAAAAACAGATTTAAGCCAATCTTCAAACCAACTATCTTGTACTACAATTTTTTGTGTATGATCCCTTAACCATTTCAACTGGTCGTGAATTGACTAACCATGGTCGGAAAGATAAAAGCAACACATTCCTTCTACATCTTCACACCCATGTCCCTGAGCCAGCAACAAGAAATCAATAGCGGCCCTATTTTGCAATACAGCATGTCTTAGACTCTCCATATCTTGTGACATTTCAGAAAGAACTTGTGTTGTTACATTCGATTGTTTAACAGCCCAACAAGCAAGCTTATTAATGTTAGTCAAAGCGTGTGCAGTTCCCACACCAGGCACCAAAGAAGCAAAGAATCTTTCTGCTGGACCCCACAATTCTACATCATCATTACAGTCAGAACCCAAAGTTTTTAGTTCTCGTTTAATTCTTCTGCTCCTTGTCGAGTTCTGCCACGAGTGTAAATCTGGAGTGAAAAGTGTGAGTCGCCCTAGGTAACACGGTCCTCCAAAAGCATTGGCTGGTACTCCTTGCCATGCACGGTCTCCACAGATCAAAAACATGCCAGAGAGAAGCAGCACAGCCGCCGCTGCTTCCATGGTTACGTCAGACAGGCTGCAGGGTCCTGATGTCCATCCCTCTGCTCTGTGCCGACTTGCCACACGGTGAGCTCCAAGCGCAGCGCTGCTCGTGGCGGTGACTGAGGGGGGGGAGGCTCCCATTGCCCCGTAGCCCCCTGAGGCAGCGTTACCGTTCTCACTGAAGGCGGCAGTGGGCAATGCCCAGCTCCAGCACTTCCCGGCAATCCCAGTCGCTCTGTAGCGGCAGCAGCGACTCTCTGTTCAGCCTGATGTATAGCTAAAGCGCTAGTGACTGTTCTCCAAGGCTTCAATAATTTTTTAGCAGACTTAATATCATTAATAACATCAAACAATTTATCTCCAAATTTACGCCACTCTGTTTGTTCAAAAAACTGCATCAGGATTTGTAAAACAACCCTGCGCTACTGCATATGCTAATAAACCTGGTAATTCTTTTTTACAATCTATATCTAAAATGCTCCGCTTTTCTAAAAAGCATCTGAGCAAATTATATGCCGCTTATCTTTCATACCTTTATATATACAGTTGCAGCCTTTGCAAAGACCTCGGCGGCGCTTTTCCGGCGGGACCCTTTATAGGTTCATCCCGAGTGTGGGGACTCCCTTCCACCTTCCGAGCTGCGGGTGCGGGGACTCCTGTCCCTTTCACCTTTCAGACCTCGGCGACGCGTGACCGGCGGGATCCTCTCCCGGGTGCGGGGACTCCACGTCCCTTTCACCTTCCCGACGCGGGTGCGGGGATTCTTGTCCCTTCCACCTCCTGGGCTGCGTTGCAGGACCGGATCCTCCCTTATTCCGTCCAACACGTGGCCCAGGATCACTGCCAGCAGTGTCCAAATCCCGTTCAGACCGGTCCCTGTTCGGGCGCCAATTTGTTGTCGACGGAAGGAAGACACAGACGCTCAATATGAGTGAACAACGAACTTCAACTTTAATGGATAGCTCAGTCGCCTTTTATCTAGTTCGAACATAATCAACTCATACATATTGCAAAAACTAAGCTCAGGATTGGCTAACATTTCCCGCTCTTTTCAGGTAGTTTCTCCTTCTTTTAGCTACCGTCCCGCCTTAGGGACTTTCCCAATCGCTCAAGGGCATCGTGTCCTTGAGCCTGATTGGCTCTCAGCCAGCTGTGTACATGCCAGATTCATGTGAGTTGAGTACGGTACTTTACTAGCCCATTGCCTCCTAACTGCCCAACATCCACATGTCCTATTTTACTTAACCATTCCTCCACAGGGGTGCATCTATGGTATTTGGGGTTTTCTTCTGTTTTTTTTTTTTTTTTTTTTTTTTGGGGGTGTGATCCTGTTCTTTTTTGGGGTGTTCTTGAGGTGTTTTTTGGTCTCCGTTGGGTTTTGTTGGGTTCTTGTTGGTCATCATGGTGAATGGGAGTGAAATGTGGGATTTGGAGAAGATCAGGTGAGTTTAGGGTGGTTTAGTGGGGAAATTCATGGTTTTTGTTTTTGTTTTTTTTTTTTTCTTCTTATCCAGTTCTTTTTTGGGATGTTTTTCATGTGTTTTGGGGTCTCCGTTGGGTTTCGTTGGGTTTTCCGTGGTCATCATGGTGGAAAAGGGTAAATTGTGGGTTTTGGAGAACATCAGGTAGGTTGAGGGTGGTTTTGGGGTGGATCTATGGTTTTGGTGGATTTTCTTCCAGTTTTGGGGTTGATCCCGTTCTTGTTTGGGGTGCTTTTGACGTGTTTTGGGGTCTCCGTTGGGTTTCGTTGGGTTTTCCGTGGTCATCAGTGTGGAAAAGTGTAAATTGTGGGTTTTGGAGAACATCAGGTAGGTTTAGGGTGATTTTGGGGTCGATCTATCGTTTTGGGGGTTTTCTTTCGTTTTTGGGGTGATCCTTTTCTTTTTGGGGGTGTTTTTGACATGTTTTGGGGTCTCCATTGGGTTTTTTTGGGTTCTTGGTCATCATGGGGGAAAAGGGTAAATTGTGGATATTGGAGAACATCAGGTGATTTTAAGGATTTTTGGGGGGTGAATCTATGGTTTTGGGGGATTTCTTCTTTTTTTTTTTTTTTTTAGAGTTATCTTCTGTTTTTGGGTGGTCCCGTTCTTTTTTGGGGTGTTTTGTTGGGTTTTCCGTTGTCATCGTGGTGGAAAATGGAAAATTGCGGGTTTTGGAGAACTTCAGGTAGGTTTAGGGGGACTTTTGGGGCAGATTCATGGTTTTTGGGATTTTATTCTGTTTTTTTGGTTGGTCTCGTTCTTTTTTGGGAAGTTTTTGAGGGGTTTGGGGTTGTCCGTTGGGTTTTGTTGGGTTCTCGGTCATCATGGTGGAAAAGGGTAAATTGTGGGTTTTGGTGAACATCAGGTGAGTTTAACGAATTTGGGGGTGTGAATCTATGGTTTTGGGGGATTTCTTCTGTTTTTTTTTTTAGGGTTTTCTTCTGTTTTTGGGGTGGTCTCGTTCTTTTTTGGGGTGTTTTGTTGGGTTTTCCGTTGTCATCGTGGTGGAAAAGGGTAAATTGCGGGTTATGGAGAACATCAGGTAGGTTTAGGGTGGTTTGGGGATGGATCTATGGTTCTGGGTGTTTTCTTTCGTTTTTGGGGGTGATCGTGTTCTTTTTTGTTGTGTCTTTGACGTGTTTTGGGGTCTCTGTTGGGTTTCGTTGGGTTTTCCGTTGTCATCATGGTGGAAAATGGTAAATTGTGGGTTTTGGAGAACATCAGGTAGGTTTAGGGGGACATTTGGGATGGATCTATGGCTTTTGGGATTTTCTTGTGTTTTCTGGGGTGATCCTGTTCTTTTTTGGGGTGTTTATGCCGTGTTTTGGTGTCTCCGTTGGGCTTTGTTGGGTTCCTAATGGGTTTTATGGTGGTTGGGAGTGGACTTTGGGTTTTGGAGAACATCAGTGTGGTGGTTTTACCGTGCTGGGCAGCTAAACCCCACAACCACTCTCTCACTCTTCCTCCTTTAGATGAGGAGGGGGAGAAGTAAAGCAAAGAACAACTCACGGGTTGAGATAAGGATAATTATTTAAAGGGAAATAATTATAATAATTAAATAAAGACTACCATGAACTAAACAATTTAACTAAGGGGAAGTAAAAGGGAAAAGGGGAAAAAGGGAGGAAAACAAACAAACAAAATAAATGAAAGCTATATGGAAGTGCAGAGGAAAGAAATTACTCTCTACTTCCCACAAATGAGCCATGATTGACCACGTCCTTGAAGCAAGGCCTCAACGCACGCAGCCGGTGTTCGAGAGGAGGACCGACGTCTTCTCAACGAGAGCCCACCCCTCCCCTCTTCTTCCTGTTTCCACCTTTTATTGCTGAGTGTGACACCACATGGTATGGAATATCCCTTTGATTGGTTTAGGTCAGCTGCCATAGTGATGTTTCTCTCCTCACTTTTTGCCCACCCCCTAGGAGGGTTAGAGAAAGGCCCAATGCTGTGCCACTGCTGCTCAGCAGTAGACACAACACTGGTGTGATAACACTGCTGTTCCAGCTACAAGTACAGAGTACGGCACTGTATGGGCTGCTGCCGGGAAAGTTAACATTCCAGCCAGACCCATTACAATCAGGTAGGTTTAGGGTGGATTTGGGGTGGATCTATGATTTTGGGGATTTTCTTTCGTTTTTGGGCGTGATCCTATTCTTTTTGGGGGTGTTTGTGACTTGTTTTATGGTCTCCGTTGGGTTTTGTTGCGTTTTCCGTTGTCGTGGTGGAAAATGGTAAATTGCGATTTTTGGAGAACTTCAGGTAGGTTTAGGGGGACTTCTGGGGTGGATTCATGGTATTTGAGTTTTTCTTCTGTTTTTTTGGGGTGATCCTGTTCTTTTCTGGGGTATTTTTGGCGTGTTTTTGGGTCTCCGTTGTGTTTCGTTGTGTTGTCGGTCTTCGTTAAGTTCAATGGGAGTGGATTGTGGGTTTTGGAGAAGATCAAGTGAGTTTAGGGTGGTTTTGGGGGGAAATTCATGGTATTGGGATTTTCTCTTCTGATCCAGTTCTTTTTTGGCGTATTTTTGATGTGTTTTTGGGTCTCCGTTGGGTTCGTGTTGGTCATCATGTTGGAAAATTGTAAATTGTGGGTTTTGGAGAACATCAGGTAGGTTGAGGGTGGTTTTGGGGTGGATCTATGGTTTTGGGGGATTTTCTTCCAGTTTTGGGGGTGATCCCGTTCTTGTTTGGGGTGTTTTTGACGTGTTTTGTGGTCTCCGTTGGGTTTTACTTGGCTTCTTATTAGTCATCATTGTGGAAAAGTGTAAATTGTGGGTTTTGGAGATCATCAGGTAGGTTTAGGGGGATATTTGGGGTGGATCTATGGCTTTTGGGATTATATTCCAGGTTTGGGGTTGATCGCGTTCTTGTTTGGGGTGTTTCTGAAGTGTTTTGTGGTCTCCATTGGATTTCGTTGGGTTCTCGTTGGTCGTTAAGTTCAATGGGAGTGGATTGTGGGTTTTGGAGAAGATCAAGTGAGTTTAGGGTGGTTTGAAGGGAAATTCATGGTATTGGGGTTTTTTCTTCTGATCCAGTTCTTTTTTGGCGTGTTTTTGACGTGTTTTTGGGTCTCCTTTGGGTTTTAGTTGGGTTTTGTTCGTAATCATGTTGGAAAATGGAAAATTCTGGGTTTTGGAGAACACCTGGTAGGTTTAGGATGGTTTTGGGATGGATCTATGGTTTTGGTTTTTTTTTTTTTTTTTTTTCTGTTTTTTTGGGGGTTGATCCTGTTCTTTTTTGGGGTGTTTTTGACATGTTTTGTGGTCTCCGCTGGGTTTTACTTGGCTTCTTATTGGTCATAATGGTGGAAAATTGTAAATTGTGGGTTTTGGAGAACATCAGGTAGGTTTAGGGGGAATTTTGGGGTGGATCTATGGTTTTGG
The DNA here is from genome assembly GCF_964211825.1 of Aythya ferina. Lineage (NCBI taxonomy): Eukaryota > Metazoa > Chordata > Aves > Anseriformes > Anatidae > Aythya > Aythya ferina. The sequence continues at coordinate 56,980 of NW_028181450.1, forward strand.
GGTTTTCTTTTTTTTTTTTTTTTTGTGGTGGTTGTGTTCTTTTTTGGGGTGGTTTTGACGTGTTTTGGGGTCTCCGTTGGGTTTTACTTGGCTTCTTATTGGTCATCATGGTGGAAAATGGAAAATTGTGGGTTTTGGAGAACATCAGGTAGGTTAAGGGGTACTTTTGGGGTGGATCTATGGCTTTGGGGTTTTCTTTCGTTTTTGGGGGTGATCCTGTTCTTGTTTGGGGTGTTTATGCCGTGTTTTGGGGTCTCCATTGGGTTTTTTGTGTTCCTAATTGGTTTTATGGTGGTCGGGAGTGGACTTTGTGATTTGGAGAACATCAGGTAGGTTTACGGGGACATTTGGGGTGGATCTATGCCCTTTGGGATTTTCTTTTGTTTTCTGGGGTGATCCTGTTTATTTTTGTGTTGTTTTTGACGTGTTATGTGGTCTCCCTTGGGTTTTATTTGGCTTCTTATTGGTCATCATGTTGGAATAGTTTAAATTGTGGGTTTTGGAGAACATCAGGCAGGTTTAGGGGGACATTTGGGATGGATCTATGTCTTTTGGGATTTTCTTGTGTTTTCTGGGGTGATCCTTTTGTTTTTTGGCGTGTGTTTGACGTGTTTTGTGGTTTCCGTTCGGTGTTGTTGGGTTCCTAATGGTTTTTATGGTGGTCGGGAGTGGACTTTGGGATTTGGAGAACTTCAGGTAGGTTTAGGGGGACTTATGGGGTGGATCTATGGCTTTTGGGATTATCTTCCAGTTTTGGGGTTGATCGCGTTCTTTTTTGGGGTGTTTCTGAAGTGTTTTGTGGTCTCCATTGGATTTCGTTGGGTTCTCGTTGGTCGTTAAGGTAAATGGGAGTGGATTGTGGATTTTGGAGAAGATCAGGTGAGTTTTGGGTGGTTTTGGGGGAAAATTCATACTTTTTTTTTTTTTTTTCTGATCCAGTTCTTTTTTCGCGTGTTTTTGACGTGTTATGGGGTCTCTGACGGGTTTCGTTGGGCTTTCCTTTGTCATCGTGGTGGAAAAATGTAAATAGTGGGTTTTGGAGAACTTCAGGTAGGTTTAGGGGGACTTTTGGGGCAGATTCATGGTTTTTGGGGTTTTCTTTTGTTTTTTTTTGGCTGGTCCCGTTCTTTTTTGGGAAGTTTTTGAGGTGTTTGGGGTTGTCCGTTGGGTTTTGTTGGGTTCTCGGTCATCATGGTGGAAAATGGTAAATTGTGGGTTTTGGAGAACATCAGGTAGGTTTAGGGGGACATTTGGGATGGATCTATGGCTTTTGGGATTTTCTTGTGTTTTCTGGGGTGATCCTGTTCTTTTTTGGGGTGTTTATGCCGTGTTTTGGTGTCTCCGTTGGGCTTTGTTGGGTTCCTAATGGGTTTTATGGTGGTTGGGAGTGGACTTTGGGTTTTGGAGAACATCAGTGTGGTGGTTTTACCGTGCTGGGCAGCTAAACCCCACAACCACTCTCTCACTCTTCCTCCTTTAGATGAGGAGGGGGAGAAGTAAAGCAAAGAACAACTCACGGGTTGAGATAAGGATAATTATTTAAAGGGAAATAATTATAATAATTAAATAAAGACTACCATGAACTAAACAATTTAACTAAGGGGAAGTAAAAGGGAAAAGGGGAAAAAGGGAGGAAAACAAACAAACAAAATAAATGAAAGCTATATGGAAGTGCAGAGGAAAGAAATTACTCTCTACTTCCCACAAATGAGCCATGATTGACCACGTCCTTGAAGCAAGGCCTCAACGCACGCAGCCGGTGTTCGAGAGGAGGACCGACGTCTTCTCAACGAGAGCCCACCCCTCCCCTCTTCTTCCTGTTTCCACCTTTTATTGCTGAGTGTGACACCACATGGTATGGAATATCCCTTTGATTGGTTTAGGTCAGCTGCCATAGTGATGTTTCTCTCCTCACTTTTTGCCCACCCCCTAGGAGGGTTAGAGAAAGGCCCAATGCTGTGCCACTGCTGCTCAGCAGTAGACACAACACTGGTGTGATAACACTGCTGTTCCAGCTACAAGTACAGAGTACGGCACTGTATGGGCTGCTGCCGGGAAAGTTAACATTCCAGCCAGACCCATTACAATCAGGTAGGTTTAGGGTGGATTTGGGGTGGATCTATGATTTTGGGGATTTTCTTTCGTTTTTGGGCGTGATCCTATTCTTTTTGGGGGTGTTTGTGACTTGTTTTATGGTCTCCGTTGGGTTTTGTTGCGTTTTCCGTTGTCGTGGTGGAAAATGGTAAATTGCGATTTTTGGAGAACTTCAGGTAGGTTTAGGGGGACTTCTGGGGTGGATTCATGGTATTTGAGTTTTTCTTCTGTTTTTTTGGGGTGATCCTGTTCTTTTCTGGGGTATTTTTGGCGTGTTTTTGGGTCTCCGTTGTGTTTCGTTGTGTTGTCGGTCTTCGTTAAGTTCAATGGGAGTGGATTGTGGGTTTTGGAGAAGATCAAGTGAGTTTAGGGTGGTTTTGGGGGGAAATTCATGGTATTGGGATTTTCTCTTCTGATCCAGTTCTTTTTTGGCGTATTTTTGATGTGTTTTTGGGTCTCCGTTGGGTTCGTGTTGGTCATCATGTTGGAAAATTGTAAATTGTGGGTTTTGGAGAACATCAGGTAGGTTGAGGGTGGTTTTGGGGTGGATCTATGGTTTTGGGGGATTTTCTTCCAGTTTTGGGGGTGATCCCGTTCTTGTTTGGGGTGTTTTTGACGTGTTTTGTGGTCTCCGTTGGGTTTTACTTGGCTTCTTATTAGTCATCATTGTGGAAAAGTGTAAATTGTGGGTTTTGGAGATCATCAGGTAGGTTTAGGGGGATATTTGGGGTGGATCTATGGCTTTTGGGATTATATTCCAGGTTTGGGGTTGATCGCGTTCTTGTTTGGGGTGTTTCTGAAGTGTTTTGTGGTCTCCATTGGATTTCGTTGGGTTCTCGTTGGTCGTTAAGTTCAATGGGAGTGGATTGTGGGTTTTGGAGAAGATCAAGTGAGTTTAGGGTGGTTTGAAGGGAAATTCATGGTATTGGGGTTTTTTCTTCTGATCCAGTTCTTTTTTGGCGTGTTTTTGACGTGTTTTTGGGTCTCCTTTGGGTTTTAGTTGGGTTTTGTTCGTAATCATGTTGGAAAATGGAAAATTCTGGGTTTTGGAGAACACCTGGTAGGTTTAGGATGGTTTTGGGATGGATCTATGGTTTTGGTTTTTTTTTTTTTTTTTTTTCTGTTTTTTTGGGGGTTGATCCTGTTCTTTTTTGGGGTGTTTTTGACATGTTTTGTGGTCTCCGCTGGGTTTTACTTGGCTTCTTATTGGTCATAATGGTGGAAAATTGTAAATTGTGGGTTTTGGAGAACATCAGGTAGGTTTAGGGGGAATTTTGGGGTGGATCTATGGTTTTGGGGTTTTCTTTTTTTTTTTTTTTTTGTGGTGGTTGTGTTCTTTTTTGGGGTGGTTTTGACGTGTTTTGGGGTCTCCGTTGGGTTTTACTTGGCTTCTTATTGGTCATCATGGTGGAAAATGGAAAATTGTGGGTTTTGGAGAACATCAGGTAGGTTAAGGGGTACTTTTGGGGTGGATCTATGGCTTTGGGGTTTTCTTTCGTTTTTGGGGGTGATCCTGTTCTTGTTTGGGGTGTTTATGCCGTGTTTTGGGGTCTCCATTGGGTTTTTTGTGTTCCTAATTGGTTTTATGGTGGTCGGGAGTGGACTTTGTGATTTGGAGAACATCAGGTAGGTTTACGGGGACATTTGGGGTGGATCTATGCCCTTTGGGATTTTCTTTTGTTTTCTGGGGTGATCCTGTTTATTTTTGTGTTGTTTTTGACGTGTTATGTGGTCTCCCTTGGGTTTTATTTGGCTTCTTATTGGTCATCATGTTGGAATAGTTTAAATTGTGGGTTTTGGAGAACATCAGGCAGGTTTAGGGGGACATTTGGGATGGATCTATGTCTTTTGGGATTTTCTTGTGTTTTCTGGGGTGATCCTTTTGTTTTTTGGCGTGTGTTTGACGTGTTTTGTGGTTTCCGTTCGGTGTTGTTGGGTTCCTAATGGTTTTTATGGTGGTCGGGAGTGGACTTTGGGATTTGGAGAACTTCAGGTAGGTTTAGGGGGACTTATGGGGTGGATCTATGGCTTTTGGGATTATCTTCCAGTTTTGGGGTTGATCGCGTTCTTTTTTGGGGTGTTTCTGAAGTGTTTTGTGGTCTCCATTGGATTTCGTTGGGTTCTCGTTGGTCGTTAAGGTAAATGGGAGTGGATTGTGGATTTTGGAGAAGATCAGGTGAGTTTTGGGTGGTTTTGGGGGAAAATTCATACTTTTTTTTTTTTTTTTCTGATCCAGTTCTTTTTTCGCGTGTTTTTGACGTGTTATGGGGTCTCTGACGGGTTTCGTTGGGCTTTCCTTTGTCATCGTGGTGGAAAAATGTAAATAGTGGGTTTTGGAGAACTTCAGGTAGGTTTAGGGGGACTTTTGGGGCAGATTCATGGTTTTTGGGGTTTTCTTTTGTTTTTTTTTGGCTGGTCCCGTTCTTTTTTGGGAAGTTTTTGAGGTGTTTGGGGTTGTCCGTTGGGTTTTGTTGGGTTCTCGGTCATCATGGTGGAAAAGGGTAAATTGTGGGTTTTGGTGAACATCAGGTGAGTTTAAGGAATTTGGGGGTGTGAATCTATGGTTTTGGGGGATTTCTTATGTTTTATTTTTTTTTAGGGTTTTCTTCTGTTTTTGGGGTGGTCTCGTTCTTTTTTGGGGTGTTTTGTTGGGTTTTCCGTTGTCATCGTGGTGGAAAAGGGTAAATTGCGGGTTATGGAGAACATCAGGTAGGTTTAGGGTGGTTTGGGGATGGATCTATGGTTCTGGGTGTTTTCTTTCATTTTTGGGGGTGATCGTGTTCTTTTTTGGGGTGTCTTTGATGTGTTTTGGGGTCTCTGTTGGGTTTCGTTGGGTTTTCCGTTGTCATCATGGTGGAAAATGGTAAATTGTGGGTTTTGGAGAACATCAGGTAGGTTTAGGGGGACATTTGGGGTGGATCTATGGTTTTGGGGTATTTTCTTCCAGTTTTCTGGGGTGATCCTGTTCTTTTTTGTGGTGTTTTTGACGTGTTTTGTGGTCTCCGTTAGGTTTTGTTGGGTTCCTAATGGGTTTTATGGTGGTTGGGAGTGGACTTTGGGTTTTGGAGAACATCAGTGTGGTGGTTTTACCGTGCTGGGCAGCTAAACCCCACAACCGCTCTCTCACTCCCCCTCCTTTAGATGAGGAGGGGGAGAAGTAAAGCAAAGAACAACTCACGGGTTGAGATAAGGATAATTATTTAAAGGGAAATAATTATAATAATTAAATAAAGACTACCATGAACTAAACAATTTAACTAAGGGGAAGTAAAAGGGAAAAGGGGAAAAAGGGAGGAAAACAAACAAACAAAATAAATGAAAGCTATATGGAAGTGCAGAGGAAAGAAATTACTCTCTACTTCCCACAAATGAGCCATGATTGACCACGTCCTTGAAGCAAGGCCTCAACGCACGCAGCCGGTGTTCGAGAGGAGGACCGACGTCTTCTCAACGAGAGCCCACCCCTCCCCTCTTCTTCCTGTTTCCACCTTTTATTGCTGAGTGTGACACCACATGGTATGGAATATCCCTTTGATTGGTTTAGGTCAGCTGCCATAGTGATGTTTCTCTCCTCACTTTTTGCCCACCCCCTAGGAGGGTTAGAGAAAGGCCCAATGCTGTGCCACTGCTGCTCAGCAGTAGACACAACACTGGTGTGATAACACTGCTGTTCCAGCTACAAGTACAGAGTACGGCACTGTATGGGCTGCTGCCGGGAAAGTTAACATTCCAGCCAGACCCATTACAATCAGGTAGGTTTAGGGTGGATTTGGGGTGGATCTATGATTTTGGGTATTTTCTTTCGTTTTTGGGCGTGATCCTATTCTTTTTGGGGGTGTTTGTGACTTGTTTTATGGTCTCCGTTGGGTTTTGTTGCGTTTTCCGTTGTCATCGTGGTGGAAAATGGTAAATTGCGATTTTTGGAGAATTTCAGGTAGGTTTAGGGGGACTTCTGGGGTGGATTCATGGTACTTGAGTTTTTCTTCTGTTTTTTGGGGTGATCCTGTTCTTTTCTGGGGTATTTTTGACGTGTTTTTGGGTCTCCGTTGGGTTTCGTTGTGTTGTCGGTCGTCGTTAAGTTCAATGGGAGTGGATTGTGGGGTTTGGAGACGATCAGGTGAGTTTAGGGTGGTTTTGGGGGGAAATTCATGGTATTGGGATTTTTTGTTCTTTTCCAGTTCTTTTTTGGCGTGTTTTAGATTTGTTTTTGGGTCTCCGTTGGGTTTTACTTGGCTTCTTATTGGTCATCATGGTGGAAAAGTGTAAATTGTGGGTTTTGGAGAACATCAGGTAGGTTTAGGGGGACTTATGGGGTGGATCTATGGCTTTGGGGTTTTCTTTCGTTTTTGGGGGTGATCCTGTTCTTGTTTGGGGTGTTTATGCCGTGTTTTGGGGTCTCCATTGGGTTTTTTGTGTTCCTAATTGGTTTTATGGTGGTCGGGAGTTGACTTTGGGATTTGGAGAACATCAGGTAGGTTTAGGGGGATATTTGGGGTGGATCTATGCCCTTTGGGATTTTCTTTTGTTTTCTGGGGTGATCCTGTTTATTTTTGTGTTGTTTTTGACGTGTCTTGTGGTCTCCCTTGGGTTTTGGTTGGCTTCTTATTGGTCATCATGTTGGAATAGTTTAAATTGTGGGTATTGGAGAACATCAGGCAGGTTTAGGGGGACATTTGGGATGGATCTATGTCTTTTGGGATTTTCTTGTGTTTTCTGGGGTGATCCTTTTGTTTTTTGGCGTGTGTTTGACGTGTTTTGTGGTTTCCGTTCAGTGTTGTTGGGTTCCTAATGGTTTTTATGGTGGTCGGGAGTGGACTTTGGGATTTGGAGAACATCAGGTAGGTTTAGGGGGACTTATGGGGTGGATCTATGGCTTTTGGGAGTTTCTTCCTGTGTTGGGGTTGATCGCGTTCTTGTTTGGGTTGTTTCTGAAGTGTTTTGTGGTCTCCATTGGATTTCGTTGGGTTCTCGTTGGTCGTTAAGGTAAATGGGAGTGGATTGTGGGTTTTGGAGAAGATCAGGTGAGTTTAGGGTGGTTTTGGGGGAAAATTCATACTTTTTTTTTTTTTTTTTCTTCTGATCCAGTTCTTTTTTCGCGTGCTTTTGACGTGTTATGGGGTCTCCGTTGGGTTTTAGTTGGTTTTTTTTCGTAATCATGTTGGAAACTGGAAAATTCTGGGTTTTAGAGAACACCTGGCAGGTTTAGGATGGTTTTGGGATGGATCTATGGTTTTGGTTTTTTTTTTTTCTGTTTTTTTGGGAGTTGATCCTGTTCTTTTTTGGGGTGTTTTTGACGTGTTTTGGGGTCTCTGCTGGGTTTTACTTGGCTTCTTATTGGTCATCATGGTGGAAAAGTGTAAATTGTGGATTTTGGAGAACATCAGGTAGGTTTAGGGGGAATTTTGCGGTGGATCTATGGCTTTTGGGATTTTCTTTCGTTTTTGCGTGTGATCGTGTTCTTTTTTGGGTTGTTTTTGACGTGTTTTGTGGTCTCCGTTGGGTTTCGTTGGGTTTTCCTTTGTCATCATGGTGGAAAAGTGTAAATTGTGGGTTTTGGAGAACATCAGGTAGGTTTAGGGGGACTTTTGGTGTGGATCTATGGCTTTTGGGGTTTCCTTCTGTTATTTTGGGATGATCCTGTTCTTTTTTGGGGTGTTTATGCCGTGTTTTGGTGTCTCCGTTGGGCTTTGTTGGGTTCCTAATGGGTTTTATAGTGGTTGGGAGTGGACTTTGGGTTTTGGAGAACATCAGGTAGGTTTAGGGTGGTTATGGGGTGGATCTAGGATTTTGGGGATTTTCTTTCGTTTTTGGGCGTGATCCTATTCTTTTTGGGGTGTTTGTGACGTGTTTTATGGTCTCCATTGGGTTTTGTTGCGTTTTCCGTTGTCATCGTGGTGGAAAATGGTAAATTGCGATTTTTGGAGAACTTCAGGTAGTTTTAGGGGGACTTCTGGGGTGGATTCATGGTATTTGAGTTTTTCTTCTGTTTTTTGGGGTGATCCTGTTCTTTTCTGGGGTATTTTTGACGTGTTTTTGGGTCTCCGTTGGGTTTCGTTGTGTTGTCGGTCGTCGTTAAGTTCAATGGGAGTGGATTGTGGGGTTTGGAGACGATCAGGTGAGTTTAGGGTGGTTTTGGGGGGAAATTCATGGTATTGGGATTTTTTGTTCTGATCCAGTTCTTTTTTGGCGTGTTTTAGATTTGTTTTTGGGTCTCCGTTGGGTTTTAGTTGGGTTCGTGTTGGTCATCATGTTGGAAAATTGTAAATTGTGGGTTTTGGAGAACATCAGGTAGGTTTAGGGTGGTTTTGGGGTGGATCTATGGCTTTGGGGTTTTCTTTCGTTTTTGGGGGTGATCCTGTTCTTGTTTGGGGTGTTTATGCCGTGTTTTGGGGTCTCCATTGGGTTTTTTGTGTTCCTAATTGGTTTTATGGTGGTCGGGAGTTGACTTTGGGATTTGGAGAACATCAGGTAGGTTTAGGGGGATATTTGGGGTGGATCTATGCCCTTTGGGATTTTCTTTTGTTTTCTGGGGTGATCCTGTTTATTTTTGTGTTGTTTTTGACGTGTCTTGTGGTCTCCCTTGGGTTTTGGTTGGCTTCTTATTGGTCATCATGTTGGAATAGTTTAAATTGTGGGTATTGGAGAACATCAGGCAGGTTTAGGGGGACATTTGGGATGGATCTATGTCTTTTGGGATTTTCTTGTGTTTTCTGGGGTGATCCTTTTGTTTTTTGGCGTGTGTTTGACGTTTTTTGGGGTCTCCGTTGGGTGTTTTTGGGTTCCTAATGGGTTTTATGGTGGTTGGCAGTGGACTTTGGGATTTGGAGAACATCAGGTAGGTTTAGGGTGGTTTTGGGGTGGATCTATGGTTTGGGGGTTTTCTTTTTTTTTTTTTTTTTTTTTTTTTTTTGTGGTGATCGTGTTCTTTTTTGGGGTGGTTTTGACGTTTTTTGAGGTCTCCGTTGGGTTTTACTTGGCTTCTTATTGGTCATCATGGTGGAAAAGTGTAAATTGTGGGTTTTGGAGAACATCAGGTAGGTTTAGGGGGACTTATGGGGTGGATCTATGGCTTTGGGGTTTTCTTTCGTTTTTGGGGGTGATCCTGTTCTTGTCTGGGGTGTTTATGCCGTGTTTTGGGGTCTCCATTGGGTTTTTTGTGTTCCTAATTGGTTTTATGGTGGTCGGGAGTTGACTTTGGGATTTGGAGAACATCAGGTAGGTTTAGGGGGATATTTGGGGTGGATCTATGCCCTTTGGGATTTTCTTTTGTTTTCTGGGGTGATCCTGTTTATTTTTGTGTTGTTTTTGACGTGTCTTGTGGTCTCCCTTGGGTTTTGGTTGGCTTCTTATTGGTCATCATGTTGGAATAGTTTAAATTGTGGGTTTTGGAGAACATCAGGCAGGTTTAGGGGGACTTTTGGGGTGGATCTATGGCTTTGGGGATTTTCTTCCAGTTTTGGGGTTGATCGCGTTCTTGTTTGGGATGTTTCTGAAGTGTTTTGTGGTCTCCATTGGATTTCGTTGGGTTCTCGTTGGTCGTTAAGTTCAATGGGAGTGAAATGTGGGATTTGGAGAAGATCAGATGGGTTTAGGGTGGTTTTGTGGGGAAATTCATGTTTGTTTGTTTTTTTTTTTTTTTTTCTTCTTACCCAGTTCTTTTTTGGAGTGTTTTTAACGTTTTTTGGGGTCTCCGTTGGGTTTCATTTGGTTTTCCATTGTCATCATGGTGGAAAATGGTAAATTGTGGGTTTTGGAGAATATCAAGTAGGTTTAGGGTGGTTTGAGGATGGATCTATGGTTCTGGGTGTTTTCTTTCATTTTTGGGGGTGATCGTGTTCTTTTTTGGGGTTTTAATGCCGTGTTTTGGTGTCTCCGTTGGGCTTTGTTGTGTTCCTAATGGGTTTTATGGTGGTTGGGAGTGGACTTTGGGTTTTGGAGAACATCAGGTAGGTTTAGGGTGGTTTTGGGTTGGATCTATGGTTTTGGGGTTTTCTTCTGTGTTTTTTTTTTTTTTTTTTTTTTTTTTTTTTTTTTTTTTTGTGATCCTATCCTTTTGGGGGTGTTTGTGACGTGTTTTGTGGTCTCCGTTGGGTTTTGTTGCGTTTTCCATTGTCATCATGGTGGAAAATGGTAAATTGCGATTTTTGGAGAACTTCAGGTAAGTTTAGGGGGATTTCTGGGGTGGATTCATGGTATTTGAGTTTTTCTTCTGTTTTTTTGGGGTGATCCTGTTATTTTCTGGTGTATTTTTGACGTTTTTTTGAGTCTCCGTTGGGTTTTACTTGGCTTCTTATTAGTCATCATTGTGGAAAAGTGTAAATTGTGGGTTTTGGAGAACATCAGGTAGGTTTAGGGGGACCTTTGGGGTGGATCTATGGCTTTTGGTATTTTCTTGTGTTTTCTGGGGTGATCCTGTTCTTGTTTGGCGTGTTTTTGACGTGTTTTGTGGTCTCCCTTGGGTTTTAGTTGGCTTCTTATTGGTCATCATGTTGGAATAGTTTAAATTGTGGGTTTTGGAGAACATCAGGCAGGTTTAGGGGGACATTTGGGATGGATCTATGTCTTTTGGGATTTTCTTGTGTTTTCTGGGGTGATCCTTTTGTTTTTTGGCTTGTGTTTGACATGTTTTGTGGTTTCCGTTCAGTGTTGTTGGGTTCCTAATGGTTTTTATGGTGGTCGGGAGTGGACTTTGGGATTTGGAGAACATCAGGTAGGTTTAGGGGGACTTTTGGGGTGGATCCATGGCTTTTGGGATTTTCTTCCAGTTTTGGGGTTGATCGCGTTCTTTTTTGGGGTGTTTTTGAAGTGTTTTGTGGTCTCCATTGGATTTCGTTGGGTTCTCGTTGGTCGTTAAGGTAAATGGGAGTGGATTGTGGGTTTTGGAGAAGATCAGGTGAGTTTAGGGTGGTTTTGGGGGAAAATTCATACTTTTTTTTTTTTTTTTCTTCTGATCCAGTTCTTTTTTGGCGTGATTTTGACGTGTTATGGGGTCTCTGACGGGTTTATTTAGGGTGGTTTTGGAGTGGATCTATGGTTTTGGCGGATTTTCTTCCAGTTTTGGGGGTGATGCCATTCTTGTTTGGGGTGTTTTTTAAGGTTTTTGGGGTCTCTGTTGGGTTTTGTTGGGTTCTCATTGGTCATCATGGTGGAAAAGTGTAAATTGTGGGTTTTGTAGAACATCAGGTAGGTTTAGGGTGGTTTTGGGGTGGATATATGGTATTCAGTTTTTTTTTTTTTGGGGGGGGAGGGGGGGAATGATCCTGTACTTTTTGTGTTGTTTTTGACGTGTTTTGGGGTCTCCGTTGGGTTTCGTTGGGTTTTCCATGTTCATCGTGTTGGAAAAGGGTAAATTGTGGGTTTTGGAGAACTTCAGGTAGGTTTAGGGGGACTTTTCGCGTGGATTCATGGTATTTGGGGTTTTCTTCTTTTTGGGGGAGTGATCCTCTCCTTTCTTCGGGTGATTTTGAAGTGTTTTGGGGTTTCCGTTGTGTTTCGTTGAGTTCCTAATGTGTCTTATGTTGGTTGGGAGTGTGCTTTGGGCTTAGGAGAACATCAGGTAGGTTTAGGGTGTCTTTGAGGTGGATCTGTGGTATTTGGGGTTTTCTTCTATTTTTTGGCGTGATCCTGTTCTTTTTTTTGGGTGTATTTGACGTGTTTTGGGGTCTCCGTTGGGTTTTGTTGTGTTCTTGTTGGTCATTGTGTTAAATAGGTGTGGATTGTGGGTTTTGGAGAATTTCAGGTAGGTTTAGGGTGGTTTTGGGGTGGATCTATGGTTTTGGCGGATTTTCTTCCAGTTTTGGGGGTGATGCCGTTCTTGTTTGGGATGTTTTTGACATGTTTTGGGGTCTCTGTTGGGTTTTGTTGGGTTTTCCGTGGTCATCATGGTGGAAAAGGGTAAATTGTGTGTTTTGGAGAACATCAGGTAGGTTTAGGGTGGTTTTGGGGTGTATCTATGGTTTTGGTGGATTTTCTTCCAGTTTTGGGGGTGATGCCGATATTTTTTGGGGTGTTTTTGACGTTCTTTGGGGTCTCTGTTGGGTTTTGTTGTGTTCTCGTTGGTCATCATGGTGGAAAAGGGTAAATTGCTGTTTTTGGAGAACATCAGGTAGGTTTAGGGTGGTTTTGGGGTGGATCTATAGTTTTGGCGGATTTTCTTCCAGTTTTGGGGGTGATGCCGATATTTTTTGGGGTGTTTTTGACGTGTTTTGGGGTCTCCGTTAGGTTTTGTTGGGTTCTTGTTTGTCATTATGTTAAATAGGAGTGGATTGTGAGTTTTGCAGAACATCAGGTAAGTTTAAGGGTTTTTTTAGGGTTAAATCATGGCATTTTTTTTTTTAATTTTTTTTTTTAGCATCTGTGTTGATTTTGGTGTGTTTTTGACGTGTTTTGGGGTCTCCGTTGGGTTTCGTTGGGTTTTCCGTGGTCATCATGGTGGAAAAGGGTAAATTGCGGGTTTTGGAGAACTTCAGGTAGTTTTAATGGGACTTTTCGCGTGGATTCATGGTATTTCCGTTTTTCTTCTGTTTTTTTTGGGGGTGATCTTGTTCTTTTTGGGTGTGTTTTTGACATGTTTTGGGGTCTCCGTTGGGTTTCGTTGGGTTGTCGTTTGTCGTTAAGGTCAATGGGAGTGGATTGTGGGTTTTGGAGAAGATCAGGTGAGCTTAGGGTGGTTTTGGGGGGAAAATCATGGTTTTGGGTTTTTTTCTTCTGATCCAGTTCCTTTTTGGCGTGTTTTTGACGTGTTTTGGGGTCTCCGTTGGATTTTAGTTGGGTTCTTGTTGGTCATCAGTGTGGAAAATGGTAAATAGTTGGTTTTGGTGAACATCAGGTAGGTTTAGGGTGGTTTGGGGGTGCATCTATGGTATTTGGGGTTTTCTTCTATTTTTTTTTGGGGGTGATCCTGTTCTTTTATTTTTTGTGGTGTTTTTGACGTGTTTTGGGGTCTCTGTTGGGTTTCGTTGCGTTTTCCGTTGTCATCATGTTGGAAAATTGTAAATTGTGGGTTTTGGAGAACATCAGGTAGGTTAAGGGGGACGTTTGGGGTGGATTTATGGTATTTGGGGTTTTCTTTCGTTTTGGGGTGATGCCGTTCTTGTTTGGGGTGTTTATAACGTGTTTTGGGGTCTCCGTTGGGTTTTGTTTTTCTCTTGTTGGACATTATGTTAAATAGGTGTGGATTGTGGGTTTTGGAGAACATCAGGTAGGTTTTAGTTTTTTTGGGGGTTATATCATGGTGTTTTTTTTTTTGTTTTTTGTTTTTTTTTTTTAGGATCTGGGAAGATTTTGGTTTTTTTTTTGATTTTTTTGGTTCTCTATTTTGTTTCGTTGGGTTTTCCGTGGTCATCATGGTGGAAAAGGGTAAATTGTGGGTTTTGGAGAACATCAGGTAGGTTTAGGGTGGTTTTGGGGTGTATCTATGGTTTTGGTGGATTTTCTTCCAGTTTTGAGGGTGATGCCGATATTTTTTGGGGTGTTTTTGACGTTCTTTGGGGTCTCTGTTGGGTTTTGTTGTGTTCTCGTTGGTCATCAAGGTGGAAAAGGGTAAATTGCTGTTTTTGGAGAACATCAGGTAGGTTTAGGGTGGTTTTGGGGTGGATCTATAGTTTTGGCGGATTTTCTTCCAGTTTTGGGCGTGATGCCGATATTTTTTGGGGTGTTTTTGACGTGTTTTGGGGTCTCCATTAGGTTTTGTTGGGTTCTTGTTTGTCATTATGTTAAATAGGAGTGGATTGTGGGTTTTGCAGAACATCAGGTAGGTTTAAGGGTTTTTTTAGGGTTAAATCATGGCATTTTTTTTTTAATTTTTTTTTTAGCATCTGTGTTGATTTTGGTGTGTTTTTGACGTGTTTTGGGGTCTCCGTTGGGTTTCGTTGGGTTTTCCGTGGTCATCATGGTGGAAAAGGGTAAATTGCTGTTTTTGGAGAACTTCAGGTAGGTTTAGGGGGACTTTTCGCGTGGATTCATGGTATTTGGGCTTTTCTTCTTTTTTGGAGAGTGATCCTCTCCTTTCTTCGGGTGATTTTGAAGTGTTTTGGGGTTTCCGTTGCGTTTCGTTGAGTTCCTATTTTGTTTTATGGTGGTTGGGAGTGTGCTTTGGGCTTAGGAGAACATCAGGTAGGTTTAGGGTGTCTTTGAGGTGGATCTATGGTATTTGGGGTTTTCTTCTATTTTTTGGCGTGATCCTGTTCTTTTTTTGGGTGTTTTTGACGTGTTTTGGGGTCTCTGTTGGGTTTCGTTGGGTTTACCGTTGTCATAATGGTGGAAAATTGTAAATTGTGGGTTTTGGAGAACATCAGGTAGCTTTAGGGTGCTTTTGGGGTAGATCTATGGTATTCAGGGTTTTTTTTTTTTGGGGGGGTGGGGTGATTCATGGTATTTGGGGTTTTCTTCTATTTTTTGGCGTGATCCTGTTCTTTTTTGGGGTGTTTTGGACGTGTTTTGGGGTCTCTGTTGGGTTTCGTTGGGTTCTCGTTGGTCGTTAAGTTAAATGGGAGTGGATTGTGGGTTTTGGAGAAGAGTAGGTGAGTTTAAGGTGGTATTGGGGGAAAGTTCATACGTTTTGTTTTTTTTTTTTTCTTCTGATCCTGTTCTTTTTTGGCGTTATTTTGACGTGTTTTGGGTTCTCCGATTGGTTTCGTTGGGTTTTCCTTTGTCATCGTGGTGGTAAAAGGTAAATTGTGGGTTTTGGAGAAATTCAGGTGAGTTTAAGGATTTTTGGGGGGTGGATCTATGGTTTTGGGGATTTTCTTTCGTTTTTGGGGGTGATCCTATTCTTTTTGTGGTGTTTTTGACGTGTTTTGGGGTCTCCGTTGGATTTTGTTGGGTTTTCCGTGGTCATCATGGTGGAAAAGGGTAAATTGCGGGTTTTGGAGAACTTCAGGTAGGTTTAGGGGGAGTTTTCACGTGGATTCATGGTATTTGGGGGTTTCTTCTTTTTGGGGGAGTGATCCTCTCCTTTCTTCGGTTGATTTTGAAGTGTTTTGGGGTTTCCGTTGCGTTTTGTTGAGTTCCTAATGTGTCTTAAGTTGGTTGGGAGTGTGCTTTGGGCTTAGGAGTACATCAGGTAGGTTTAGGGTGTCTTTGAGGTGGATCTGTGGTATTTGGGGTTTTCTTCTATTTTTTGGCGTGATCCTGTTCTTTTTTTTGGGTGTATTTGACGTGTTTTGGGGTCTCCGTTGGGTTTTGTTGTGTTCTTGTTGGTCATTATGTTAAATAGGAGTGGATTGTGGGTTTTGGAGAATTTCAGGTAGGTTTAGGGTGGTTTGGGGTGGATCTATGGTTTTGGCGGATTTTCTTCCAGTTTTGGGGGTGATGCCGATACTTTTTGGGGTGTTTTTGATGTGTTTTGGGGTCTCTGTTGGGTTTTGTTGGGTTCTCGTTTTTCATTATGTTAAATAGGAGTGGATTGTGGGTTTTGCAGAACATCAGGTAGGTTTAAGACGTTTTTCAGGGTTAAATCATGGCATTTTTTTTTTTTTTAGGATCTGGTTGCATTTTGGTGTGTTTTTGACGTGTTTGGGTGTCTCCGTTGGGTTTCGTTGGGTTTCCGTGGTCATCATGGTGGATTAGGGTAAATTGTGGGTTTTGGAGATCTTCAGGTAGGTTGAGGGTGGTTTTGGGGTGTATCTATGGTTTTGGCAGATTTTCTTCCAGTTTTGGGGGTGATCCTGTTCTTGTTTGGGATGTTTTTGACATGTTTTGGGGTCTCTGTTGGGTTTTGTTGGGTTCTAGTTGGTCATCATGGTGGAAAAGGTTAAATTGTGGGTTTTGGAGAACATCAGGTAGGTTTAGGGTGGTTTTGGGGTGGATATATGTTATTCAGGTTTTTTTTTTTTTTGGGGGGGGGTGATTCATGGTATTTGGGGTTTTCTTCTATTTTTTGGCGTGATCCTGTTCTTTTTTGGGGTGTTTTGGACGTGTTTTGGGGTCTCTGTTGGGTTTCGTTGGGTTCTCGTTGGTCGTTAAGTTAAATGGGAGTGGATTGTGGGTTTTGGAGAAGAGTAGGTGAGTTTAAGGTGGTATTGGGGGAAAGTTCATACGTTTTGTTTTTTTTTTTTTTCTTCTGATCCTGTTCTTTTTTGGCGTTATTTTGACGTGTTTTGGGTTCTCCGATTGGTTTCGTTGGGTTTTCCTTTGTCATCGTGGTGGTAAAAGGTAAATTGTGGGTTTTGGAGAAATTCAGGTGAGTTTAAGGATTTTTGGGGGGTGGATCTATGGTTTTGGGGATTTTCTTTCGTTTTTGGGGGTGATCCTATTCTTTTTGTGGTGTTTTTGACGTGTTTTGGGGTCTCCGTTGGATTTTGTTGGGTTTTCCGTGGTCATCATGGTGGAAAAGGGTAAATTGCGGGTTTTGGAGAACTTCAGGTAGTTTTAATGGGACTTTTGGGGTGGATTCATGGTATTTGCGTTTTTCTTCTGTTTTTTTTTGGGGTGATCTTGTTCTTTTTGGGTGTGTTTTTGACATGTTTTGGGGTCTCCGTTGGGTTTCGTTGGGTTGTCGTTTGTCGTTAAGGTCAATGGGAGTGGATTGTGGGTTTTGGAGAAGATCAGGTGAGCTTAGGGTGGTTTTGGGGGGAAAATCATGGTTTTGGGTTTTTTTCTTCTGATCCAGTTCCTTTTTGGCGTGTTTTTGACGTGTTTTGGGGTCTCCGTTGGATTTTAGTTGGGTTCTTGTTGGTCATCAGTGTGGACAATGGTAAATAGTTGGTTTTGGAGAACATCAGGTAGGTTTAGGGTGGTTTTGGGGTGGATCTACGGTTTTGGTGGATTTTCTTCCAGTTTTGGGGTGATGCCGTTCTTGTTTGGGGTGTTTTTGACGTTCTTTGGGGTCTCTGTTGGGTTTTGTTGTGTTCTCGTTGGTCATCATGTTGGAAAAGGGTAAACTGTGGGTTTTGGAGAACATCAGGTAGGTTTAGGGTGGTTTTGGGGTGGATCTATGGTTTTGGCGGATTTTCTTCCTGTTTTGGGGGTGATGCCGATATTTTTTGGGGTGTTTTTGACGTGTTTTGGGGTCTCCGTTAGGTTTTGTTGGGTTCTTGTTTGTCATTATGTTAAATAGGAGTGGATTGTGAGTTTTGCAGAACATCAGGTAGGTTTAAGGGTTTTTTTAGGGTTAAATCATGGCATTTTTTTTTTATTTTTTTTTTTTAGCATCTGTGTTGATTTTGGTGTGTTTTTGACGTGTTTTGGGGTCTCCGTTGGGTTTCGTTGGGTTTTCCGTGGTCATCATGGTGGAAAAGGGTAAATTGCTGTTTTTGGAGAACTTCAGGTAGGTTTAGGGGGACTTTTCGCGTGGATTCATGGTATTTGGGCTTTTCTTCTTTTTTGGAGAGTGATCCTCTCCTTTCTTCGGGTGATTTTGAAGTGTTTTGGGGTTTCCGTTGCGTTTCGTTGAGTTCCTATTTTGTTTTATGGTGGTTGGGAGTGTGCTTTGGGCTTAGGAGAACATCAGGTAGGTTTAGGGTGTCTTTGAGGTGGATCTATGGTATTTGGGGTTTTCTTCTATTTTTTGGCGTGATCCTGTTCTTTTTTGGGGTGTTTTTGACGTGTTTTGGGGTCTCTGTTGGGTTTCGTTGGGTTTACCGTTGTCATAATGGTGGAAAATTGTAAATTGTGGGTTTTGGAGAACATCAGGTAGCTTTAGGGTGCTTTTGGGGTAGATCTATGGTATTCAGGGTTTTTTTTTTTTTGGGGGGGGGGTGATTCATGGTATTTGGGGTTTTCTTCTATTTTTTGGCGTGATCCTGTTCTTTTTTGGGGTGTTTTGGACGTGTTTTGGGGTCTCTGTTGGGTTTCGTTGGGTTCTCGTTGGTCGTTAAGTTAAATGGGAGTGGATTGTGGGTTTTGGAGAAGAGTAGGTGAGTTTAAGGTGGTATTGGGGGAAAGTTCATACGTTTTGTTTTTTTTTTTTTCTTCTGATCCTGTTCTTTTTTGGCGTTATTTTGACGTGTTTTGGGTTCTCCGATTGGTTTCGTTGGGTTTTCCTTTGTCATCGTGGTGGTAAAAGGTAAATTGTGGGTTTTGGAGAAATTCAGGTGAGTTTAAGGACTTTTGGGGGGTGGATCTATGGTTTTGGGGATTTTCTTTCGTTTTTGGGGGTGATCCTATTCTTTTTGTGGTGTTTTTGACGTGTTTTGGGGTCTCCGTTGGATTTTGTTGGGTTTTCCGTGGTCATCATGGTGGAAAAGGGTAAATTGCGGGTTTTGGAGAACTTCAGGTAGTTTTAATGGGACTTTTGGGGTGGATTCATGGTATTTGCGTTTTTCTTCTGTTTTTTTTTGGGGTGATCTTGTTCTTTTTGGGTGTGTTTTTGACATGTTTTGGGGTCTCCGTTGGGTTTCGTTGGGTTGTCGTTTGTCGTTAAGGTCAATGGGAGTGGATTGTGGGTTTTGGAGAAGATCAGGTGAGCTTAGGGTGGTTTTGGGGGGAAAATCATGGTTTTGGGTTTTTTTCTTCTGATCCAGTTCCTTTTTGGCGTGTTTTTGACGTGTTTTGGGGTCTCCGTTGGATTTTAGTTGGGTTCTTGTTGGTCATCAGTGTGGACAATGGTAAATAGTTGGTTTTGGAGAACATCAGGTAGGTTTAGGGTGGTTTTGGGGTGGATCTACGGTTTTGGTGGATTTTCTTCCAGTTTTGGGGTGATGCCGTTCTTGTTTGGGGTGTTTTTGACGTTCTTTGGGGTCTCTGTTGGGTTTTGTTGTGTTCTCGTTGGTCATCATGTTGGAAAAGGGTAAACTGTGGGTTTTGGAGAACATCAGGTAGGTTTAGGGTGGTTTTGGGGTGGATCTATGGTTTTGGCGGATTTTCTTCCTGTTTTGGGGGTGATGCCGATATTTTTTGGGGTGTTTTTGACGTGTTTTGGGGTCTCCGTTAGGTTTTGTTGGGTTCTTGTTTGTCATTATGTTAAATAGGAGTGGATTGTGAGTTTTGCAGAACATCAGGTAGGTTTAAGGGTTTTTTTAGGGTTAAATCATGGCATTTTTTTTTTATTTTTTTTTTTTAGCATCTGTGTTGATTTTGGTGTGTTTTTGACGTGTTTTGGGGTCTCCGTTGGGTTTCGTTGGGTTTTCCGTGGTCATCATGGTGGAAAAGGGTAAATTGCTGTTTTTGGAGAACTTCAGGTAGGTTTAGGGGGACTTTTCGCGTGGATTCATGGTATTTGGGCTTTTCTTCTTTTTTGGAGAGTGATCCTCTCCTTTCTTCGGGTGATTTTGAAGTGTTTTGGGGTTTCCGTTGCGTTTCGTTGAGTTCCTATTTTGTTTTATGGTGGTTGGGAGTGTGCTTTGGGCTTAGGAGAACATCAGGTAGGTTTAGGGTGTCTTTGAGGTGGATCTATGGTATTTGGGGTTTTCTTCTATTTTTTGGCGTGATCCTGTTCTTTTTTGGGGTGTTTTTGACGTGTTTTGGGGTCTCTGTTGGGTTTCGTTGGGTTTACCGTTGTCATAATGGTGGAAAATTGTAAATTGTGGGTTTTGGAGAACATCAGGTAGCTTTAGGGTGCTTTTGGGGTAGATCTATGGTATTCAGGGTTTTTTTTTTTTTGGGGGGGGGGTGATTCATGGTATTTGGGGTTTTCTTCTATTTTTTGGCGTGATCCTGTTCTTTTTTGGGGTGTTTTGGACGTGTTTTGGGGTCTCTGTTGGGTTTCGTTGGGTTCTCGTTGGTCGTTAAGTTAAATGGGAGTGGATTGTGGGTTTTGGAGAAGAGTAGGTGAGTTTAAGGTGGTATTGGGGGAAAGTTCATACGTTTTGTTTTTTTTTTTTTCTTCTGATCCTGTTCTTTTTTGGCGTTATTTTGACGTGTTTTGGGTTCTCCGATTGGTTTCGTTGGGTTTTCCTTTGTCATCGTGGTGGTAAAAGGTAAATTGTGGGTTTTGGAGAAATTCAGGTGAGTTTAAGGACTTTTGGGGGGTGGATCTATGGTTTTGGGGATTTTCTTTCGTTTTTGGGGGTGATCCTATTCTTTTTGTGGTGTTTTTGACGTGTTTTGGGGTCTCCGTTGGATTTTGTTGGGTTTTCCGTGGTCATCATGGTGGAAAAGGGTAAATTGCGGGTTTTGGAGAACTTCAGGTAGTTTTAATGGGACTTTTGGGGTGGATTCATGGTATTTGCGTTTTTCTTCTGTTTTTTTTTGGGGTGATCTTGTTCTTTTTGGGTGTGTTTTTGACATGTTTTGGGGTCTCCGTTGGGTTTCGTTGGGTTGTCGTTTGTCGTTAAGGTCAATGGGAGTGGATTGTGGGTTTTGGAGAAGATCAGGTGAGCTTAGGGTGGTTTTGGGGGGAAAATCATGGTTTTGGGTTTTTTTCTTCTGATCCAGTTCCTTTTTGGCGTGTTTTTGACGTGTTTTGGGGTCTCCGTTGGATTTTAGTTGGGTTCTTGTTGGTCATCAGTGTGGAAAATGGTAAATAGTTGGTTTTGGTGAATATCAGGTAGGTTTAGGGTGGTTTGGGGGTGCATCTATGGTATTTGGGGTTTTCTTCTATTTTTTTTTTTTGGCGTGATCCTGTTCTTTTATTTTTTGTGGTGTTTTTGACGTGTTTTGGGGTCTCTGTTGGGTTTCGTTGCGTTTTCCGTTGTCATCATGTTGGAAAATTGTAAATTGTGGGTTTTGGAGAACATCAGGTAGGTTAAGTGGGACGTTTGGGGTGGATTTATGGTATTTGGGGTTTTCTTTCGTTTTGGGGTGATGCCGTTCTTGTTTGGGGTGTTTATAACGTGTTTTGGGGTCTCCGTTGGGTTTTGTTGTTTTCTTGTTGGGCATTATGTTAAATAGGTGTGGATTGTGGGTTTTGGAGAACATCAGGTAGGTTTTAGTTTTTTTGGGGGTTATATCATGGTTTTTTTTTTCGTTTTTATTTTAGGATCTGGGTTGATTTTGTTTTTTTTTTTTTGATTTTTTTGGTTCTCTATTTTGTTTCGTTGGGTTTTCCGTGGTCATCATGGTGGAAAAGGGTAAATTGTGGGTTTTGGAGAACATCAGGTAGGTTTAGGGTGGTTTTGGGGTGTATCTATGGTTTTGGTGGATTTTCTTCCAGTTTTGGGGGTGATGCCGATATTTTTTGGGGTGTTTTTGACGTTCTTTGGGGTCTCTGTTGGGTTTTGTTGTGTTCTCGTTGGTCATCATGGTGGAAAAGGGTAAATTGTGGGTTTTGGAGAACATCATGTAGGTTTAGGGTGGTTTTGGGGTGGATCTATGGTTTTGGCGGATTATCTTCCAGTTTTGGGGGTGATGCCGATATCTTTTGGGGTGTTTTTGACGTGTTTTGGGGTCTCCATTAGGTTTTGTTGGGTTCTTGTTTGTCATTATGTTAAATAGGAGTGGATTGTGGGTTTTGCAGAACATCAGGTAGGTTTAAGGGGTTTTGTAGGGTTAAATCATGGCATTTTTTTTAATTTTTTTTTTTTTTTTTAGCATCTGTGTTGATTTTGGTGTGTTTTGGGGTCTCTGTTGGGTTTCGTTGGGTTTTCCGTGGTCATCATGGTGGAAAAGGGTAAATTGCTGTTTTTGGAGAACTTCAGGTAGGTTTAGGGGGACTTTTCGCGTGGATTCATGGTATTTGGGCTTTTCTTCTATTTTGGAGAGTGATCCTCTCCTTTCTTCGGGTGATTTTGAAGTGTTTTGGGGTTTCCGTTGCGTTTCGTTGAGTTCCTAATGTGTTTTATGTTGGTTGGGAGTGTGCTTTGGGCTTAGGAGAACATCAGGTAGGTTTAGGGTGTCTTTGGGGTGGATCTATGGTATTTGGGGTTTTCTTCTATTTTTTGGCGTGATCCTGTTCTTTTTTGGGGTGTTATTGACGTGTTTTGGGGTCTCCGTTGGGTTTTGTTGGATTTTCCTTTGTCATCATGTTTGAAAAGTGTAAATTGTGGGTTTTGGAGATCATCATGTAGGTTTGGGGGGACTTTTGGGGTGGATCTATGGCTTTTGCGGTTTTCTTTCGTTTTTGGGGGTGATCCTGTTCTTGTTTGGGTTGTTTATGACGTTTTTTGGGGTCTCCGTTTGATGTTGTTGGGTTCCTAATGGTTTTTATGGTGGTCGGGAGTGGACTTTGGGATTTGGAGAACATCAGGTAGGTCTAGGGGGACCTTTGGGGTGGATCTATGGTTTTGGGGTATTTTCTTCCAGTTTTCTGGGGTGATCCTGTTCTTTTTTGTGGTGTTTTTGACGTGTTTTGTGGTCTCCGTTAGGTTTTGTTGGGTTCTTGTATTAATCATGGTGAATGGGAGTGAAATGTGGGATTTGGAGAAGATCAGGTGGGTTTAGGGTGGTTTTGTGGGGAAATTCATGGTTTTCTTTTTTTTTTTTTTTCTTCTTATCCAGTTCTTTTTTGGGGTGTTTTTAACGTTTTTTGTGGTCTCCGTTGGGTTTCGTTTGGTTTTCCGTTGTCATCGTGGTGGAAAATGGTAAATTGCGATTTTTGGAGAACTTCAGGTAGGTTTAGGGGGACTTCTGGGGTGGATTCATGGTACTTGAGTTTTTCTTCTGTTTTTTGGGGTGATCCTGTTCTTTTCTGGGGTATTTTTGACGTGTTTTTGGGTCTCCGTTGGGTTTCGTTGTGTTGTCGGTCGTCGTTAAGTTCAATGGGAGTGGATTGTGGGGTTTGGAGACGATCAGGTGAGTTTAGGGTGGTTTTGCGGGGGAAATTCATGGTATTGGGGTTTTCTCTTCTGATCCAGTTCTTTTTTGGCGTGTTTTTGATGTGTTTTTGGGTCTCCGTTGGGTTTTAGTTGGGTTTTGTTCGTAATCATGTTGGAAAATGGAAAGTTCTGGGTTTTGGAGAACACCTGGTAGGTTTAGGATGCTTTGGGGATGGATCTATGGTTTTGGTTTTTTTTTTCTGTTTTTTTTTGGGGTTGATGCTGTTCTTTTTTGGGGTGTTTTTGACGTGTTTTGGGGTCTCCGCTGGGTTTTACTTGGCTTCTTCTTGGTCATCATGGTGGAAAAGTGTAAATTGTGGGTTTTGGAGATCATCAGGTAGGTTTAGGGGGACTTTTGGGGTGGATCTATGGCTTTTGGTATTTTCTTGTGTTTTCTGGGGTGATCGTGTTTATTTTTGTGTTTTTTTTGACGTGTTATGTGGTCTCCCTTGGGTTTTGGTTGGCTTCTTATTGGTCATCATGTTGGAATAGTTTAAATTGTGGGTTTTGGAGAACATCAGGCAGGTTTAGGGGAACATTTGGGGTGGATCTATGGCTTTTGGGATTTTCTTGTGTTTTCTGGGGTGATCCTGTTGTTTTTTGGCGTGTGTTTGACGTGCTTTGTGGTTTCCGTTCGGTGTTGTTGGGTTCCTAATGGTTTTTATGGTGGTCGGGAGTGGACTTTGGGATTTGGAGAACATCAGGTAGGTTTAGGGGGACTTTTGGGGTGGATCTATGGCTTTGGGGATTTTCTTCCAGTTTTGGGGTTGATCGCGTTCTTTTTTGGGGTGTTTCTGAAGTGTTTTGTTGTCTCCATTGGATTTCGTTGGGTTCTCGTTGGTCGTTAAGGTAAATGGGAGTGGATTGTGGGTTTTGGAGAAGATCAGGTGAGTTTAGGATGGTTTAGTGGGGAAATTCATACTTTTTTTTTTTTTTTCTTCTGATCCAGTTCTTTTTTGGCGTGTTTTTGACGTGTTATGGGGTCTCCGACGGGTTTCGTTGGGTTTTCCTTTGTTATCGTGGTGGAAAAAGGTAAATAGTGGGTTTTGGAGAACTTCAGGTAGGTTTAGGGGGACTTTTGGGGCAGATTCATGGTTTTTGGGGTTTTCTTTTGTTTTTTTTTTGTCTGGTCCCGTTCTTTTTTGGGAAGTTTTTGAGGTGTTTGGGGTTGTCCGTTGGGTTTTGTTGGGTTCTCGGTCATCATGGTGGAAAAGGGTAAATTGTGGGTTTTGGTGAACATCAGGTGAGTTTAAGGAATTTGGGGGTGTGAATCTATGGTTTTGGGGGATTTCTTCTGTTTTTTTTTTTTTAGGGTTTTCTTCTGTTTTTGGGGTGGTCTCGTTCTTTTTTGGGTTGTTTTGTTGGGTTTTCCGTTGTCATCGTGGTGGAAAAGGGTAAATTGCGGGTTATGGAGAACATCAGGTAGGTTTAGGGTGGTTTGGGGATGGATCTATGGTTCTGGGTGTTTTCTTTCGTTTTTGGGGGTGATCGTGTTCTTTTTCGGGGTGTCTTTGACGTGTTTTGGGGTCTCTGTTGGGTTTCGTTGGGTTTTCCGTTGTCATCATGGTGGAAAATGGTAAATTGTGGGTTTTGGAGAACATCAGGTAGGTTTAGGGGGACTTTTGGGGTGGATCTATGGCTTTTGGGGTTTCCTTCTGTTATTTTGGGATGATCCTGTTCTTTTTTGGGGTGTTTATGCCGTGTTTTGGTGTCTCCGTTGGGCTTTGTTGGGTTCCTAATGAGTTTTATGGTGGTTGGGAGTGGACTTTGGGTTTTGGAGAACATCAGTGTGGTGGTTTTACCGTGCTGGGCAGCTAAACCCCACAACCGCTCTCTCACTCCCCCTCCTTTAGATGAGGAGGGGGAGAAGTAAAGCAAAGAACAACTCACGGGTTGAGATAAGGATAATTATTTAAAGGGAAATAATTATAATAATTAAATAAAGACTACCATGAACTAAACAATTTAACTAAGGGGAAGTAAAAGGGAAAAGGGGAAAAAGGGAGGAAAACAAACAAACAAAATAAATGAAAGCTATATGGAAGTGCAGAGGAAAGAAATTACTCTCTACTTCCCACAAATGAGCCATGATTGACCACGTCCTTGAAGCAAGGCCTCAACGCACGCAGCCGGTGTTCGAGAGGAGGACCGACGTCTTCTCAACGAGAGCCCACCCCTCCCCTCTTCTTCCTGTTTCCACCTTTTATTGCTGAGTGTGACACCACATGGTATGGAATATCCCTTTGATTGGTTTAGGTCAGCTGCCATAGTGATGTTTCTCTCCTCACTTTTTGCCCACCCCCTAGGAGGGTTAGAGAAAGGCCCAATGCTGTGCCACTGCTGCTCAGCAGTAGACACAACACTGGTGTGATAACACTGCTGTTCCAGCTACAAGTACAGAGTACGGCACTGTATGGGCTGCTGCCGGGAAAGTTAACATTCCAGCCAGACCCAGTACAATCAGGTAGGTTTAGGGTGGTTTTGGGGTGGATCTATGGTTTTGGGGATTTTCTTTCGTTTTGGGGCGTGATCCTATTCTTTTTGGGGGTGTTTGTGACGTGTTTTGTGGTCTCCGTTGGGTTTTGTTGCGTTTTCCGTTGTCATCGTGGTGGAAAATGGTAAATTGCGATTTTTGGAGAACTTCAGGTAGGTTTAGGGGGACTTCTGGGGTGGATTCATGGTACTTGAGTTTTTCTTCTGTTTTTTGGGATGATCCTGTTCTTTTCTGGGGTATTTTTGACGTGTTTTTGGGTCTCCGTTGGGTTTCGTTGTGTTGTCGGTCGTCGTTAAGTTCAATGGGAGTGGATTGTGGGGTTTGGAGACGATCAGGTGAGTTTAGGGTGGTTTTGGGGGGAAATTCATGGTATTGGGGTTTTCTCTTCTGATCCAGTTCTTTTTTGGCGTGTTTTTGATGTGTTTTTGGGTCTCCGTTGGGTTTTCTTCGTAATCATGTTGGAAAATGGAAAGTTCTGGGTTTTGGAGAACACCTGGTAGGTTTAGGATGGTTTGGGGATGGATCTATGGTTTTGGTTTTTTTTTTCTGTTTTTTTTTGGGGTTGATCCTGTTCTTTTTTGGGGTGTTTTTGACGTGTTTTGGGGTCTCAGCTGGGTTTTACTTGGCTTCTTCTTGGTCATCATGGTGGAAAAGTGTAAATTGTGGGTTTTGGAGATCATCATGTAGGTTAATGGGGACTTTTGGGGTGGATCTATGGCTTTTGGGATTATCTTCCAGGTTTGGGGTTGATCGCGTTCTTGTTTGGGGTGTTTTTGAAGTGTTTTGTGGTCTCCATTGGATTTCGTTGGGTTCTCGTTGGTCGTTAAGTTCAATGGGAGTGGATTGTGGGTTTTGGAGAAGATCAAGTGAGTTTAGGGTGGTTTGAAGGGAAATTCATGGTATTGGGGTTTTTTCTTCTGATCCAGTTCTTTTTTGGCGTGTTTTTGACGTGTTTTTGGGTCTCCGTTGGGTTTTAGTTGGGTTTTGTTCGTAATCATGTTGGAAAATGGAAAATTCTGGGTTTTGGAGAACACCTGGTAGGTTTAGGATGGTTTGGGGATGGATCTATGGTTTTGTTTTGTTTTTTTTTTCTGTTTTTTGGGCGGTTAATCCTGTTCTTTTTTGGGGTGTTTTTGACGTGTTTTGGGGTCTCCGCTGGGTTTTACTTGGCTTCTTCTTGGTCATCATGGTGGAAAAGTGTAAATTGTGGGTTTTGGAGAACATCAGGTAGGTTTAGGGGGAATTTTGCGGTGGATCTTTGGCTTTTGGGATTTTCTTTCGTTTTTGCGTGTGATCGCGTTCTTTTTTGGGTTGTTTTTGACGTGTTTTGGGGTCTCCGTTGGGTTTTGTTGGGTTTTCCTTTGTCATCATGGTGGAAAAGTGTAAATTGTGGGTTTTGGAGATCATCATGTAGGTTTGGGGGGACTTTTGGGGTGGATCTATGGCTTTTGCGGTTTTCTTTCGTTTTTGGGGGTGATCCTGTTCTTGTTTGGGTTGTTTATGACGTTTTTTGGGGTCTCCGTTGGATGTTTTTGGGTTCCTAATGGTTTTTATGGTGGTCGGGAGTGGACTTTGGGATTTGGAGAACATCAGGTAGGTCTAGGGGGACCTTTGGGGTGGATCTATGGTTTTGGGGTATTTTCTTCCAGTTTTCTGGGGTGATCCTGTTCTTTTTTGTGGTGTTTTTGACGTGTTTTGTGGTCTCCGTTAGGTTTTGTTGGGTTCTTGTATTAATCATGGTGAATGGGAGTGAAATGTGGGATTTGGAGAAGATCAGGTGGGTTTAGGGTTGTTTTGTGGGGAAATTCATGGTTTTTTTTTTTTTCTTCTTATCGAGTTCTTTTTTGGGGTGTTTTTAACGTTTTTTGGGGTCTCCGTTGGGTTTCGTTTGGTTTTCCGCTGTCATCA
This sequence comes from Aythya ferina, assembly GCF_964211825.1. Lineage (NCBI taxonomy): Eukaryota > Metazoa > Chordata > Aves > Anseriformes > Anatidae > Aythya > Aythya ferina. The sequence continues at coordinate 84,109 of NW_028181450.1, forward strand.
TGGTGGAAAATGGTAAATTGTGGGTTTTGGAGAACATCAGGTAGGTTTAGGGTGGTTTTGGGGTGGATCTATGGTTTTGGGGTTTTCTTCTTTTTTTGTTTTTGTTTTTTTTTTTTTTGTTTTTGTTTTTTTGTGGTGATCGTGTTCTTTTTTGGGGTGTTTTTGACGTGTTTTGGGGTCTCCATTGGGTTTAACTTGGCTTCTTATTAGTCATCATGGTGGAAAAGTGTAAATTGTGGGTTTTGGAGGACATCAGGTAGGTTTAGGGGGACCTTTGGGGTGGATCTATGGCTTTTGGTATTTTCTTGTGTTTTCTGGGGTGATCCTGTTCTTGTTTGGCGTGTTTTTGACATGTTTTGTGGTCTCCCTTGGGTTTTAGTTGGCTTCTTATTGGTCATCATGTTGGAATAGTTTAAATTGTGGGTTTTGGAGAACATCAGGCAGGTTTAGGGGGACATTTGGGATGGATCTATGGCTTTTGCGATTTTCTTGTGTTTTCTGCGGTGATCCTGTTGTTTTTTGGCATGTGTTTGACGTGCTTTGTGGTTTCCGTTCGGTGTTGTTGGGTTCCTAATGGTTTTTATGGTGGTCGGGAGTGGACTTTGGGATTTGGAGAACATCAGGTAGGTTTAGGGGGACTTTTGGGGTGGATCTATGGCTTTGGGGATTTTCTTCCAGTTTTGGGGTTGATCGCATTCTTTTTTGGGTTGTTTTTGAAGTGTTTTGTTGTCTCCATTGGATTTCGTTGGGTTCTCGTTGGTCGTTAAGGTAAATGGGAGTGGATTGTGGGTTTTGGAGAAGATCAGGTGAGTTTAGGATGGTTTAGTGGGGAAATTCATACTTTTTTTTTTTTTTTTTCTTCTGATCCAGTTCTTTTTTGGCGTTATTTTGACGTGTTATGGGGTCTCCGACGGGTTTCGTTGGGTTTTCCTTTGTCATCGTGGTGGAAAAAGGTAAATAGTGGGTTTTGGAGAACTTCAGGTAGGTTTAGGGGGACTTTTGGGGCAGATTCATGGTTTTAGGGGTTTTCTTTTGTTTTTTTTTTGTCTGGTCCCGTTCTTTTTTGGGAAGTTTTTGAGGTGTTTGGGGTTGTCCGTTGGGTTTTGTTGGGTTCTCGGTCATCATGGTGGAAAAGGGTAAATTGTGGGTTTTGGAGAACATCAGGTGAGTTTAAGGAATTTGGGGGTGTGAATCTATGGTTTTGGGGGCTTTCTTCTGTTTTTTTTTTTTTTTAGGGTTTTCTTCTGTTTTTGGGGTGGTCTCGTTCTTTTTTGGGGTGTTTTGTTGGGTTTTCCGTTGTCATCGTGGTGGAAAAGGGTAAATTGCGGGTTATGGAGAACATCAGGTAGGTTTAGGGTGGTTTGGGGATGGATCTATGGTTCTGGGTGTTTTCTTTCGTTTTTGGGGGTGATCGTGTTCTTTTTCGGGGTGTCTTTGACGTGTTTTGGGGTCTCTGTTGGGTTTCGTTGGGTTTTCCGTTGTCATCATGGTGGAAAATGGTAAATTGTGGGTTTTGGAGAACATCAGGTAGGTTTAGGGGGACTTTTGGGGTGGATCTATGGCTTTTGGGGTTTCCTTCTGTTATTTTGGGATGATCCTGTTCTTTTTTGGGGTGTTTATGCCGTGTTTTGGTGTCTCCGTTGGGCTTTGTTGGGTTCCTAATGGGTTTTATGGTGGTTGGGAGTGGACTTTGGGTTTTGGAGAACATCAGTGTGGTGGTTTTACCGTGCTGGGCAGCTAAACCCCACAACCGCTCTCTCACTCCCCCTCCTTTAGATGAGGAGGGGGAGAAGTAAAGCAAAGAACAACTCACGGGTTGAGATAAGGATAATTATTTAAAGGGAAATAATTATAATAATTAAATAAAGACTACCATGAACTAAACAATTTAACTAAGGGGAAGTAAAAGGGAAAAGGGGAAAAAGGGAGGAAAACAAACAAACAAAATAAATGAAAGCTATATGGAAGTGCAGAGGAAAGAAATTACTCTCTACTTCCCACAAATGAGCCATGATTGACCACGTCCTTGAAGCAAGGCCTCAACGCACGCAGCCGGTGTTCGAGAGGAGGACCGACGTCTTCTCAACGAGAGCCCACCCCTCCCCTCTTCTTCCTGTTTCCACCTTTTATTGCTGAGTGTGACACCACATGGTATGGAATATCCCTTTGATTGGTTTAGGTCAGCTGCCATAGTGATGTTTCTCTCCTCACTTTTTGCCCACCCCCTAGGAGGGTTAGAGAAAGGCCCAATGCTGTGCCACTGCTGCTCAGCAGTAGACACAACACTGGTGTGATAACACTGCTGTTCCAGCTACAAGTACAGAGTACGGCACTGTATGGGCTGCTGCCGGGAAAGTTAACATTCCAGCCAGACCCAGTACAATCAGGTAGGTTTAGGGTGGTTTTGGGGTGGATCTATGGTTTTGGGGATTTTCTTTCGTTTTGGGGCGTGATCCTATTCTTTTTGGGGGTGTTTGTGACGTGTTTTGTGGTCTCCGTTGGGTTTTGTTGCGTTTTCCGTTGTCATCGTGGTGGAAAATGGTAAATTGCGATTTTTGGAGAACTTCAGGTAGGTTTAGGGGGACTTCTGGGGTGGATTCATGGTACTTGAGTTTTTCTTCTGTTTTTTGGGATGATCCTGTTCTTTTCTGGGGTATTTTTGACGTGTTTTTGGGTCTCCGTTGGGTTTCGTTGTGTTGTCGGTCGTCGTTAAGTTCAATGGGAGTGGATTGTGGGGTTTGGAGACGATCAGGTGAGTTTAGGGTGGTTTTGGGGGGAAATTCATGGTATTGGGGTTTTCTCTTCTGATCCAGTTCTTTTTTGGCGTGTTTTTGATGTGTTTTTGGGTCTCTGTTGGGTTTTAGTTGGGTTCGTGTTGGTCATCATGTTGGAAAATTGTAAATTGTGGGTTTTGGAGAACATCAGGTAGGTTGAGGGTGGTTTTGGGGTGGATCTATGGTTTTGGGGTTTTCTTCTGTTTTTTTGTTTTGTTTTGTTTTGTTTTATTTTTTGTTTGTTTTTTTTTGTGGTGATCGTGTTCTTTTTTGGGGTGTTTTTGACGTGTTTTAGGGTCTCCGTTGCGTTTTACTTTGCTTCTTATTGGTCATTATGTTGGAATATTTTAAATAGTGGGTTTTGGAGAACATCAGGTAGGTTTAGGGGGATATTTGGGGTGGATCTGTGGCTTTTGGGGTATTTTCTTCCAGTTTTCTGGGGTGATCCTGTTCTTTTTTGGCGTGTTTTTGACGTGTTTTGTGGTCTCCGTTAGGTTTTGTTGGGTTTTTGTATTCATCATTGTGAATGGGAGTGAAATGTGGGATTTGGAGAAAATCAGGTGGGTTTAGGGTGGTTTAGTGGGGAAATTCATGGTTTTTGGTTTTTTTTTTTCTTCTTATCCAGGCCTTTTTTGGGGTGTTTTTAACGTTTTTTGGGGTCTCCGTTGGGTTTCATTTGGTTTTCCGTTGTCATCATGGTGGAAAATGGTAAATTGTGGCTTTTGGAGAACATCAGGTAGGTTTAGGGGGACTTTTGGTGTGGATCTATGGCTTTTGGGGTTTCCTTCTGTTATTTTGGGATGATCCTGTTCTTTTTTGGGGTGTTTATGCCGTGTTTTGGTGTCTCCGTTGGGCTTTGTTGGGTTCCTAATGTGTTTTATGGTGGTTGGGAGTGGACTTTGGGTTTTGGAGAACATCAGGTAGGTTTAGGGTGGTTTTGGGGTGGATCTATGGTTTTGGGGTTTCTTCTGTTTTTTTGTTTTTTTTTTTTTTTTTTGTTGTTGTTGTTGTTGTTGTTGTTGTGATCCTGTTCATTTTTGGGGTGTTTTTGACGTGTTTTGCGGTCTCCGTTGGTTTTTTTTGCGTTTTCCATTGTCATCGTGGTGGAAAATGGTAAATTGCGATTTTTGGAGAACTTCAGGTAGGTTTGGGGGGACTTCTGGGGTGGATTCATGGTATTTGAGTTTTTCTTCTGTTTTTTGGGGTGATCCTGTTCTTTTCTGGGGTATTTTTGACGTTTTTTTGGGTCTCCGTTGTGTTTCGTTGTGTTGTCGGTCGTCGTTAAGTTCAATGGGAGTGGATAGTGGGGTTTGGAGACGATCAGGGGAGTTTAGGGTGGTTTTGGGGGGAAATTCATGGTATTGGGGTTTTTTCTTCTGATCCATTTTTTTTTTTTGGCGTGTTTTAGATGTGTTTTTGGGTCTCTGTTTGGTTTTACTTGGCTTCTTATTGGTCATCATGGTGGAAAATTGTAAATTGTGGGTTTTGGAGAACATCAGGTAGGTTTAGGATGGTTTGGGGATGGATCTATGGTTTTGTTTTTTTTTTTTCTGTTTTTTTTTGGGGGTTGATCCTGATCTTTTTTGGGGTGTTTTTGATGTGTTTTGGGGTCTCCGCTGGGTTTTACTTAGCTTCTTCTTGGTCATCATGGTGGAAAAGTGTAAATTGTGGGTTTTGGAGATCATCATGTAGGTTAATGGGGACTTTTGGGGTGGATCTATGGCTTTTGGGATTATCTTCCAGGTTTGGGGTTGATCGCGTTCTTGTTTGGGGTGTTTTTGAAGTGTTTTGTGGTCTCCATTGGATTTCGTTGGGTTCTCGTTGGTCGTTAAGTTCAATGGGAGTGGATTGTGGGTTTTGGAGAAGATCAAGTGAGTTTAGGGTGGTTTGAAGGGAAATTCATGGTATTGGGGTTTTTTCTTCTGATCCAGTTCTTTTTTGGCGTGTTTTTGACGTGTTTTGGGGTCTCCGTTGGGTTTTAGTTGGGTTTTGTTCGTAATCATGTTGGAAAATGGAAAATTCTGGGTTTTGGAGAACACCTGGTAGGTTTAGGATGGTTTGGGGATGGATCTATGGTTTTGTTTTTTTTTTTTTCTGTTTTTTTGGGGGTTGATCCTGTTCTTTTTTGGGGTGTTTTTGACGTGTTTTGGGGTCTCCGCTGGGTTTTACTTGGCTTCTTCTTGGTCATCATGGTGGAAAAGTGTAAATTGTGGGTTTTGGAGAACATCAGGTAGGTTTAGGGGGAATTTTGCGGTGGATCTTTGGCTTTTGGGATTTTCTTTCGTTTTTGCGTGTGATCGCGTTCTTTTTTGGGTTGTTTTTGACGTGTTTTGTGGTCTCCGTTGGGTTTTGTTGGGTTTTCCTTTGTCATCATGGTGGAAAAGTGTAAATTGTGGGTTTTGGAGATCATCATGTAGGTTTGGGGGGACTTTTGGGGTGGATCTATGGCTTTTGGGGTTTTCTTTCGTTTTTGGGGGTGATCCTGTTCTTGTTTGGGTTGTTTATGACGTTTTTTGGGGTCTCCGTTGGGTGTTGTTGGGTTCCTAATGGGTTTTATGGTGGTCGGGAGTGGACTTTGGGATTTGGAGAACATCAGGTAGGTCTAGGGGGACCTTTGGGGTGGATCTATGGTTTTGGGGTATTTTCTTCCAGTTTTCTGGGGTGATCCTGTTCTTTTTTGTGTTGTTTTTGACGTGTTTTGTGGTCTCCGTTAGGTTTTGTTGGGTTCTTGTATTCATCTTGGTGAATGGGAGTGAAATGTGGGATTTGGAGAAGATCAGGTGGGTTTAGGGTGGTTTTGTGGGGAAATTCATGGTTTTTGTTTTTTTTTTTTCTTCTTATCCAGGCCTTTTTTGGGGTGTTTTTAACGTTTTTTGGGGTCTCCGTTGGGTTTCATTTGGTTTTCCGTTGTCATCATGGTGGAAAATGGTAAATTGTGGCTTTTGGAGAACATCAGGTAGGTTTAGGGGGACTTTTGGTGTGGATCTATGGCTTTTGGGGTTTCCTTCTGTTATTTTGGGATGATCCTGTTCTTTTTTGGGGTGTTTATGCCGTGTTTTGGTGTCTCCGTTGGTCTTTGTTGGGTTCCTAATGGGTTTTATGGTGGTTGGGAGTGGACTTTGGGTTTTGGAGAACATCAGGTAGGTTTAGGGTGGTTTTGGGGTGGATCTATGGTTTTGGGGTTTTCTTCTGTTTTTTTTTTTTTTTTTTTTTTTTTTTTTTTGTGATCCTGTTCATTTTTGGGTTTTTTTTGACGTGTTTTGGGGTCTCCGTTGCGTTTTACTTTACTTCTTATTAGTCATAATGGTGGAAAAGTGTAAATTGTTGGTTTTGGAGAATATCAGGTAGGTTTAGGGGGACCTTTGGGGTGGATCTATGGCTTTTGGTATTTTCTTGTGTTTTCTGGGGTGATCGTTTTCTTTTTTGGGGTGTTTTTGACGTGTTTTGTGGTCTCCGTTGGGTTTCGTTGGGTTTTCCGTGGTCATCATGGTGGAAAAGGGTAAACTGTAGGTTTTAGAGAACATCGGGTAGTTTTAGGGTGGCTTTGGGGTGGATCTATGGTTTTGGGGGATTTCTTCTGTTTTTTAGGGTTTTCTTCTGTTTTTGGGGTGGTCCCGATCTTTTCTGGGGTGTTTCTAATGTGTTTTGGGTTCTCTGTTGCGTTTTGTTTTGATTGTACTGTGGTTTTGAGGTGTTTTGGGTTCTTCATTGGTTTTCGTTGGGTTCTTGTTTGTCATTATGGTGAATGGGAGTGAAATGTCGATTTGGAGAAGATCAGGTGAGTTTAGGGTGGTTTTGGGAGGAAATTCATGGTTTTTGTTTTATTTTTTTCTTCTGATCCAGTTGTTTTTTGGGGTGTTTTTGACGTGTTTTGGGGTCTCCGTTGGTTTTTGTTGGGTTTCAATTGCGTTTTCTAGTGGTTGGGAGTGGATTGTACATTTAGGAGAACATCAGGTAGGTTTAAAGCTTTTTGAGAGGTTAAATGACGTATTTTCTTCTGATCCAGTTTGCTTTTGGGGTATTTTTGAGGTGTTTTGGAGTTTCCGTTGCGTTTCGTTGAGTTCCTAATGGGTTTTATGGTGGTTGGGAGTGGACTTTGGGATTTGGAGAACATCAGGTAGGTTTAGGGTGGTTTGGGGATTGGATCCGTGCTTTTTGGGGTTTTCTTTCGTTTTGGGGGGTGATCCTGTTCTTGTTTGGGGTGTTTTTGACGTGTTTTTGGGTCTCCCTTGGGTTTCGTTGGGTTCTCGTCTGTCGTTAAGGTAAATGGAAGTGCATTTTTGGTTTTGGAGAAGATCAGGTGAGTTTAGGGTGGTTTGGGGGGAAAATTCATAGCTTTGGGTTTTTTTCTTCTTATCCAGTTCTTTTTTGGCGTGTTTTTGACGCGTTTTGGGGTCTCCGTTGGGTTTCGTTGGGTTTTCCGTGGTCATTATGGTGGAAAAGTTTAAATTGTTGGTTTTGGAGAACATCGGGTAGGTTTAGGGTGGTTTTGGGGTGGATCTATGGCTTTTGGTGTTTTCTTTCGTTTTTAGGGGTTATCCCGTTCTTGTTTGGGGTGTTTTTGACTTGTTTTGGGGTCTCCGTTGGGTTTTGTTGTGTTTTCCATGGTCATCATGGTGGAAAAGGGTAAATTGTGGGTTTTGGAGAACATCAGGTAGGTTTACGGTTGTTTTGGGGTGGATCTATGATTTTGAGGGATTTTCTTCCAATTTTGGGGGTGATCCCTTTCTTTTCTGGGGTGTTTTTGACGTGTTTTGGGGTCTCCTTTGGGTTTTCGTTTGGTTCATGTTGGTCATCATGGTGAAAAAGCGTAAATTGTGGCTTTTGGAGAACATCAGGTAGGTTTAGGGGGACTTTTGGTGTGGATCTATGGCTTTTGGGGTTTTCTTTCGTTTTTAGGGGTTATCCTGTTCTTTTTTGGGGTGTTTTTGACGTGTTTTGTGGTCTCCCTTGGGCTTCGTTGGGTTTTCCATGGTCATCATGGTGGAAAACGGTAAACTGTAGGTTTTAGAGAACATCGGGTAGTTTTAGGGTGGCTTTGGGGTGGATCTATGGTTTTGGGGGATTTCTTCTGTTTTTTAGGGTTTTCTTCTGTTTTTGGGGTGGTCCCGATCTTTTCTGGGGTGTTTCTAATGTGTTTTGGGTTCTCTGTTGCATTTGTTTTGATTGTACTGTGGTTTTGAGGTGTTTTGGGTTCTTCATTGGTTTTCGTTGGGTTCTTGTTTGTCATTATGGTGAATGGGAGTGAAATGTCGATTTGGAGAAGATCAGGTGAGTTTAGGGTGGTTTTGCGGGGAAATTCATATATTTTGTTTTTGTTTTTGTTTTTGTTTTGTTTTTTTTTTGATCCAGTTCTTTGTTGGGGTGTTTTTGACGTGTTTTGGGGTCTCCTTTGGGTTTTCGTTTGGTTCATGTTGGTCATCATGGTGAAAAAGCGTAAATTGTGGCTTTTGGAGAACATCAGGTAGGTTTAGGGGGACTTTTGGTGTGGATCTATGGCTTTTGGGGTTTTCTTTCGTTTTTAGGGGTTATCCTGTTCTTTTTTGGGGTGTTTTTGACGTGTTTTGTGGTCTCCCTTGGGCTTCGTTGGGTTTTTCGTGGTCATCATGGTGGAAAATATTAAATTGTGGGTTTTGTAGAACATCAGGTGAGTTTAAGGTTTTTTGGGGGATGAATCTATGGTTTTGGGGGATTTCTTCTGTTTTTTAGGGTTTTCTTCTGGTTTTGGGGTGGTCCCGATCTTTTCTGGGGTGTTTTTGACGTGTTTTGGTTTCTCCGTTGCGTTTTGTTTTGTTCTTGTTGGTCATTATGTTAAATAGGAGTGGATTGTGGGTTTTGGAGAAGATCAGGTAGGTTTATGTTTTTTTGGGGGTGAAATCATGGCATTTTGTTATTTTTTTTTTAGGATCTGGGTTGATTTTGGGGTTGTTTTGAGGTGTTTTGGGGTTTCCCTTTCGTTTCGTTGAGTTCCTAATGGGTTTTATGGTGGTTGGGAGTGGACTTTGGGATTTGGAGAACATCAGGTAGGTTTAGGGTGGTTTGGGGATTGGATCCGTGCTTTTTGGGGTTTTCTTTCGTTTTGGGGGGTGATCCTGTTCTTGTTTGGGGTGTTTTTGACGTGTTTTTGGGTCTCCCTTGGGTTTCGTTGGGTTCTCGTCTGTCGTTAAGGTAAATGGAAGTGCATTTTTGGTTTTGGAGAAGATCAGGTGAGTTTAGGGTGGTTTGGGGGGAAAATTCATAGCTTTGGGTTTTTTTCTTCTTATCCAGTTCTTTTTTGTCGTGTTTTTGATGCGTTTTGGGGTCTCCGTTGGGTTTCGTTGGGTTTTCCGTGGTCATTATGGTGGAAAAGTTTAAATTGTTGGTTTTGGAGAACATCGGGTAGGTTTAGGGTGGTTTTGGGGTGGATCTATGGCTTTTGGTGTTTTCTTTCGTTTTTAGGGGTTATCCCGTTCTTGTTTGGGGTGTTTTTGACTTGTTTTGGGGTCTCCGTTGGGTTTCGTTGTGTTTTCCATGGTCATCATGGTGGAAAAGGGTAAATTGTGGGTTTTGGAGAACATCAGGTAGGTTTACGGTTGTTTTGGGGTGGATCTATGATTTTGAGGGATTTTCTTCCAATTTTGGGGGTGATCCCTTTCTTTTCTGGGGTGTTTTTGACGTGTTTTGGGGTCTCCTTTGGGTTTTCGTTTGGTTCATGTTGGTCATCATGGTGAAAAAGCGTAAATTGTGGCTTTTGGAGAACATCAGGTAGGTTTAGGGGGACTTTTGGTGTGGATCTATGGCTTTTGGGGTTTTCTTTCGTTTTTAGGGGTTATCCTGTTCTTTTTTGGGGTGTTTTTGACGTGTTTTGTGGTCTCCCTTGGGCTTCGTTGGGTTTTCCGTGGTCATCATGGTGGAAAAGGGTAAATTGTAGGTTTTAGAGAACATCGGGTAGTTTTAGGGTGGCTTTAGGGTGGATCTATGGTTTTGGGGGATTTCTTCTGTTTTTTAGGGTTTTCTTCTGTTTTTGGGGTGGTCCCGATCTTTTCTGGGGTGTTTCTAATGTGTTTTGGGTTCTCTGTTGCATTTGTTTTGATTGTACTGTGGTTTTGAGGTGTTTTGGGTTCTTCATTGGTTTTCGTTGGGTTCTTGTTTGTCATTATGGTGAATGGGAGTGAAATGTCGATTTGGAGAAGATCAGGTGAGTTTAGGGTGGTTTTGCGGGGAAATTCATAGTTTTTGTTTTTGTTTTTGTTTTTGTTTTTGATCCAGTTCTTTGCTGGGGTGTTTTTGACGTGTTTTGGGGTCTCCTTTGGGTTTTCGTTTGGTTCATGTTGGTCATCATGGTGAAAAAGCATAAATTGTGGCTTTTGGAGAACATCAGGTAGGTTTAGGGGGACTTTTGGTGTGGATCTATGGCTTTTGGGGTTTTCTTTCGTTTTTAGGGGTTATCCTGTTCTTTTTTGGGGTGTTTTTGACGTGTTTTGTGGTCTCCCTTGGGCTTCGTTGGGTTTTTCGTGGTCATAATGGTGGAATTATTAAATTGTGGGTTTTGTAGAACATCAGGTGAGTTTAAGGTTTTTTGGGGGGTGAATCTATGGTTTTGGGGGATTTCTTCTGTTTTTTTAGGGTTTTCTTCTGGTTTTGGGGTGGTCCCGATCTTTTCTGGGGTGTTTTTGACGTGTTTTGGGTTCTCCGTTGCGTTTTGTTTTGTTCTTGTTGGTCATTATGTTAAATAGGAGTGGATTGTGGGTTTTGGAGAAGATCAGGTAGGTTTATGTTTTTTTGGGGGTGAAATCATGGCATTTTGTTATTTTTTTTTTAGGATCTGGGTTGATTTTGGGGTTGTTTTGAGGTGTTTTGGGGTTTCCCTTTCGTTTCGTTGAGTTCCTAATGGGTTTTATGGTGGTTGGGAGTGGACTTTGGGATTTGGAGAACATCAGGTAGGTTTAGGGTGGTTTGGGGGTTGGATCCGTGCTTTTTGGGGTTTTCTTTCGTTTTGGGGGGTGATCCTGTTCTTGTTTGGGGTGTTTTTGACGTGTTTTTGGGTCTCCCTTGGGTTTCGTTGGGTTCTCGTCTGTCGTTAAGGTAAATGGAAGTGCATTTTTGGTTTTGGAGAAGATCAGGTGAGTTTAGGGTGGTTTGGGGGGAAAATTCATAGCTTTGGGTTTTTTTCTTCTTATCCAGTTCTTTTTTGGCGTGTTTTTGACGCATTTTGGGGTCTCCGTTGGGTTTCGTTGGGTTTTCCGTGGTCATTATGGTGGAAAAGTTTAAATTGTTGGTTTTGGAGAACATCGGGTAGGTTTAGGGTGGTTTTGGGGTGGATCTATGGCTTTTGGTGTTTTCTTTCGTTTTTAGGGGTTATCCCGTTCTTGTTTGGGGTGTTTTTGACTTGTTTTGGGGTCTCCGTTGGGTTTCGTTGTGTTTTCCATGGTCATCATGGTGGAAAAGGGTAAATTGTGGGTTTTGGAGAACATCAGGTAGGTTTACGGTTGTTTTGGGGTGGATCTATGATTTTGAGGGATTTTCTTCCAATTTTGGGGGTGATCCCTTTCTTTTCTGGGGTGTTTTTGACGTGTTTTGGGGTCTCCTTTGGGTTTTCGTTTGGTTCATGTTGGTCATCATGGTGAAAAAGCGTAAATCGTGGCTTTTGGAGAACATCAGGTAGGTTTAGGGGGACTTTTGGTGTGGATCTATGGCTTTTGGGGTTTTCTTTCGTTTTTAGGGGTTATCCTGTTCTTTTTTGGGGTGTTTTTGACGTGTTTTGTGGTCTCCCTTGGGCTTCGTTGGGTTTTCCGTGGTCATCATGGTGGAAAAGGGTAAATTGTAGGTTTTAGAGAACATCGGGTAGTTTTAGGGTGGCTTTAGGGTGGATCTATGGTTTTGGGGGATTTCTTCTGTTTTTTAGGGTTTTCTTCTGTTTTTGGGGTGGTCCCGATCTTTTCTGGGGTGTTTCTAATGTGTTTTGGGTTCTCTGTTGCATTTGTTTTGATTGTACTGTGGTTTTGAGGTGTTTTGGGTTCTTCATTGGTTTTCGTTGGGTTCTTGTTTGTCATTATGGTGAATGGGAGTGAAATGTCGATTTGGAGAAGATCAGGTGAGTTTAGGGTGGTTTTGCGGGGAAATTCATAGTTTTTGTTTTTGTTTTTGTTTTTGATCCAGTTCTTTGCTGGGGTGTTTTTGACGTGTTTTGGGGTCTCCTTTGGGTTTTCGTTTGGTTCATGTTGGTCATCATGGTGAAAAAGCGTAAATTGTGGCTTTTGGAGAACATCAGGTAGGTTTAGGGGGACTTTTGGTGTGGATCTATGGCTTTTGGGGTTTTCTTTCGTTTTTAGGGGTTATCCTGTTCTTTTTTGGGGTGTTTTTGACGTGTTTTGTGGTCTCCCTTGGGCTTCGTTGGGTTTTTCGTGGTCATCATGGTGGAAAATATTAAATTGTGGGTTTTGTAGAACATCAGGTGAGTTTAAGGTTTTTTGGGGGGTGAATCTATGGTTTTGGGGGATTTCTTCTGTTTTTTTAGGGTTTTCTTCTGGTTTTGGGGTGGTCCCGATCTTTTCTGGGGTGTTTTTGACGTGTTTTGGGTTCTCCGTTGCGTTTTGTTTTGTTCTTGTTGGTCATTATGTTAAATAGGAGTGGATTGTGGGTTTTGGAGAAGATCAGGTAGGTTTATGTTTTTTTGGGGGTGAAATCATGGCATTTTGTTATTTTTTTTTTAGGATCTGGGTTGATTTTGGGGTTGTTTTGAGGTGTTTTGGGGTTTCCCTTTCGTTTCGTTGAGTTCCTAATGGGTTTTATGGTGGTTGGGAGTGGACTTTGGGATTTGGAGAACATCAGGTAGGTTTAGGGTGGTTTGGGGGTTGGATCCGTGCTTTTTGGGGTTTTCTTTCGTTTTGGGGGGTGATCCTGTTCTTGTTTGGGGTGTTTTTGACGTGTTTTTGGGTCTCCCTTGGGTTTCGTTGGGTTCTCGTCTGTCGTTAAGGTAAATGGAAGTGCATTTTTGGTTTTGGAGAAGATCAGGTGAGTTTAGGGTGGTTTGGGGGGAAAATTCATAGCTTTGGGTTTTTTTCTTCTTATCCAGTTCTTTTTTGGCGTTTTTTTGACGCATTTTGGGGTCTCCGTTGGGTTTCGTTGGGTTTTCCGTGGTCATTATGGTGGAAAAGTTTAAATTGTTGGTTTTGGAGAACATCGGGTAGGTTTAGGGTGGTTTTGGGGTGGATCTATGGCTTTTGGTGTTTTCTTTCGTTTTTAGGGGTTATCCCGTTCTTGTTTGGGGTGTTTTTGACTTGTTTTGGGGTCTCCGTTGGGTTTCGTTGTGTTTTCCATGGTCATCATGGTGGAAAAGGGTAAATTGTGGGTTTTGGAGAACATCAGGTAGGTTTACGGTTGTTTTGGGGTGGATCTATGATTTTGAGGGATTTTCTTCCAATTTTGGGGGTGATCCCTTTCTTTTCTGGGGTGTTTTTGACGTGTTTTGGGGTCTCCTTTGGGTTTTCGTTTGGTTCATGTTGGTCATCATGGTGAAAAAGCGTAAATCGTGGCTTTTGGAGAACATCAGGTAGGTTTAGGGGGACTTTTGGTGTGGATCTATGGCTTTTGGGGTTTTCTTTCGTTTTTAGGGGTTATCCTGTTCTTTTTTGGGGTGTTTTTGACGTGTTTTGTGGTCTCCCTTGGGCTTCGTTGGGTTTTCCGTGGTCATCATGGTGGAAAAGGGTAAATTGTAGGTTTTAGAGAACATCGGGTAGTTTTAGGGTGGCTTTAGGGTGGATCTATGGTTTTGGGGGATTTCTTCTGTTTTTTAGGGTTTTCTTCTGTTTTTGGGGTGGTCCCGATCTTTTCTGGGGTGTTTCTAATGTGTTTTGGGTTCTCTGTTGCATTTGTTTTGATTGTACTGTGGTTTTGAGGTGTTTTGGGTTCTTCATTGGTTTTCGTTGGGTTCTTGTTTGTCATTATGGTGAATGGGAGTGAAATGTCGATTTGGAGAAGATCAGGTGAGTTTAGGGTGGTTTTGCGGGGAAATTCATAGTTTTTGTTTTTGTTTTTGTTTTTGATCCAGTTCTTTGCTGGGGTGTTTTTGACGTGTTTTGGGGTCTCCTTTGGGTTTTCGTTTGGTTCATGTTGGTCATCATGGTGAAAAAGCGTAAATTGTGGCTTTTGGAGAACATCAGGTAGGTTTAGGGGGACTTTTGGTGTGGATCTATGGCTTTTGGGGTTTTCTTTCGTTTTTAGGGGTTATCCTGTTCTTTTTTGGGGTGTTTTTGACGTGTTTTGTGGTCTCCCTTGGGCTTCGTTGGGTTTTTCGTGGTCATCATGGTGGAAAATATTAAATTGTGGGTTTTGTAGAACATCAGGTGAGTTTAAGGTTTTTTGGGGGGTGAATCTATGGTTTTGGGGGATTTCTTCTGTTTTTTTAGGGTTTTCTTCTGGTTTTGGGGTGGTCCCGATCTTTTCTGGGGTGTTTTTGACGTGTTTTGGGTTCTCCGTTGCGTTTTGTTTTGTTCTTGTTGGTCATTATGTTAAATAGGAGTGGATTGTGGGTTTTGGAGAAGATCAGGTAGGTTTATGTTTTTTTGGGGGTGAAATCATGGCATTTTGTTATTTTTTTTTTAGGATCTGGGTTGATTTTGGGGTTGTTTTGAGGTGTTTTGGGGTTTCCCTTTCGTTTCGTTGAGTTCCTAATGGGTTTTATGGTGGTTGGGAGTGGACTTTGGGATTTGGAGAACATCAGGTAGGTTTAGGGTGGTTTGGGGGTTGGATCCGTGCTTTTTGGGGTTTTCTTTCGTTTTGGGGGGTGATCCTGTTCTTGTTTGGGGTGTTTTTGACGTGTTTTTGGGTCTCCCTTGGGTTTCGTTGGGTTCTCGTCTGTCGTTAAGGTAAATGGAAGTGCATTTTTGGTTTTGGAGAAGATCAGGTGAGTTTAGGGTGGTTTGGGGGGAAAATTCATAGCTTTGGGTTTTTTTCTTCTTATCCAGTTCTTTTTTGGCGTTTTTTTGACGCATTTTGGGGTCTCCGTTGGGTTTCGTTGGGTTTTCCGTGGTCATTATGGTGGAAAAGTTTAAATTGTTGGTTTTGGAGAACATCGGGTAGGTTTAGGGTGGTTTTGGGGTGGATCTATGGCTTTTGGTGTTTTCTTTCGTTTTTAGGGGTTATCCCGTTCTTGTTTGGGGTGTTTTTGACTTGTTTTGGGGTCTCCGTTGGGTTTCGTTGTGTTTTCCATGGTCATCATGGTGGAAAAGGGTAAATTGTGGGTTTTGGAGAACATCAGGTAGGTTTACGGTTGTTTTGGGGTGGATCTATGATTTTGAGGGATTTTCTTCCAATTTTGGGGGTGATCCCTTTCTTTTCTGGGGTGTTTTTGACGTGTTTTGGGGTCTCCTTTGGGTTTTCGTTTGGTTCATGTTGGTCATCATGGTGAAAAAGCGTAAATCGTGGCTTTTGGAGAACATCAGGTAGGTTTAGGGGGACTTTTGGTGTGGATCTATGGCTTTTGGGGTTTTCTTTCGTTTTTAGGGGTTATCCTGTTCTTTTTTGGGGTGTTTTTGACGTGTTTTGTGGTCTCCCTTGGGCTTCGTTGGGTTTTCCGTGGTCATCATGGTGGAAAAGGGTAAATTGTAGGTTTTAGAGAACATCGGGTAGTTTTAGGGTGGCTTTAGGGTGGATCTATGGTTTTGGGGGATTTCTTCTGTTTTTTAGGGTTTTCTTCTGTTTTTGGGGTGGTCCCGATCTTTTCTGGGGTGTTTCTAATGTGTTTTGGGTTCTCTGTTGCATTTGTTTTGATTGTACTGTGGTTTTGAGGTGTTTTGGGTTCTTCATTGGTTTTCGTTGGGTTCTTGTTTGTCATTATGGTGAATGGGAGTGAAATGTCGATTTGGAGAAGATCAGGTGAGTTTAGGGTGGTTTTGCGGGGAAATTCATAGTTTTTGCTTTTGTTTTTGTTTTTGTTTTTGATCCAGTTCTTTGCTGGGGTGTTTTTGACGTGTTTTGGGGTCTCCTTTGGGTTTTCGTTTGGTTCATGTTGGTCATCATGGTGAAAAAGCGTAAATTGTGGCTTTTGGAGAACATCAGGTAGGTTTAGGGGGACTTTTGGTGTGGATCTATGGCTTTTGGGGTTTTCTTTCGTTTTTAGGGGTTATCCTGTTCTTTTTTGGGGTGTTTTTGACGTGTTTTGTGGTCTCCCTTGGGCTTCGTTGGGTTTTTCGTGGTCATCATGGTGGAAAATATTAAATTGTGGGTTTTGTAGAACATCAGGTGAGTTTAAGGTTTTTTGGGGGGTGAATCTATGGTTTTGGGGGATTTCTTCTGTTTTTTTAGGGTTTTCTTCTGGTTTTGGGGTGGTCCCGATCTTTTCTGGGGTGTTTTTGACGTGTTTTGGGTTCTCCGTTGCGTTTTGTTTTGTTCTTGTTGGTCATTATGTTAAATAGGAGTGGATTGTGGGTTTTGGAGAAGATCAGGTAGGTTTATGTTTTTTTGGGGGTGAAATCATGGCATTTTGTTATTTTTTTTTTAGGATCTGGGTTGATTTTGGGGTTGTTTTGAGGTGTTTTGGGGTTTCCCTTTCGTTTCGTTGAGTTCCTAATGGGTTTTATGGTGGTTGGGAGTGGACTTTGGGATTTGGAGAACATCAGGTAGGTTTAGGGTGGTTTGGGGTTGGATCCGTGCTTTTTGGGGTTTTCTTTCGTTTTGGGGGGTGATCCTGTTCTTGTTTGGGGTGTTTTTGACGTGTTTTGGGTCTCCCTTGGGTTTCGTTGGGGTTCTCGTCTGTCGTTAAGGTAAATGGAAGTGCATTTTTGGTTTTGGAGAAGATCAGGTGAGTTTAGGGTGGTTTGGGGGGAAAATTCATAGCTTTGGGTTTTTTTCTTCTTATCCAGTTCTTTTTTGTCGTGTTTTTGACGCGTTTTGGGGTCTCCGTTGGGTTTCGTTTGGGTTTTCCGTGGTCATTATGGTGGAAAAGTTTAAATTGTTGGTTTGGAGAACATCGGGTAGGTTTAGGGTGGTTTTGGGGTGGATCTATGGCTTTTGGTGTTTTCTTTCGTTTTTAGGGGTTATCCCGTTCTTGTTTGGGGTGTTTTTGACTTGTTTTGGGGTCTCCGTTGGGTTTCGTTGTGTTTTCCATGGTCATCATGGTGGAAAAGGGTAAATTGTGGGTTTTGGAGAACATCAGGTAGGTTTACGGTTGTTTTGGGGTGGATCTATGATTTTGAGGGATTTTCTTCCAATTTTGGGGGTGATCCCTTTCTTTTCTGGGGTGTTTTTGACGTGTTTTGGGGTCTCCTTTGGGTTTTCGTTTGGTTCATGTTGGTCATCATGGTGAAAAAGCGTAAATCGTGGCTTTTGGAGAACATCAGGTAGGTTTAGGGGGACTTTTGGTGTGGATCTATGGCTTTTGGGGTTTTCTTTCGTTTTTAGGGGTTATCCTGTTCTTTTTTGGGGTGTTTTTGACGTGTTTTGTGGTCTCCCTTGGGCTTCGTTGGGTTTTCCGTGGTCATCATGGTGGAAAAGGGTAAATTGTAGGTTTTAGAGAACATCGGGTAGTTTTAGGGTGGCTTTAGGGTGGATCTATGGTTTTGGGGGATTTCTTCTGTTTTTTAGGGTTTTCTTCTGTTTTTGGGGTGGTCCCGATCTTTTCTGGGGTGTTTCTAATGTGTTTTGGGTTCTCTGTTGCATTTGTTTTGATTGTACTGTGGTTTTGAGGTGTTTTGGGTTCTTCATTGGTTTTCGTTGGGTTCTTGTTTGTCATTATGGTGAATGGGAGTGAAATGTCGATTTGGAGAAGATCAGGTGAGTTTAGGGTGGTTTTGCGGGGAAATTCATAGTTTTTGTTTTTGTTTTTGTTTTTGTTTTTGATCCAGTTCTTTGCTGGGGTGTTTTTGACGTGTTTTGGGGTCTCCTTTGGGTTTTCGTTTGGTTCATGTTGGTCATCATGGTGAAAAAGCGTAAATTGTGGCTTTTGGAGAACATCAGGTAGGTTTAGGGGGACTTTTGGTGTGGATCTATGGCTTTTGGGGTTTTCTTTCGTTTTTAGGGGTTATCCTGTTCTTTTTTGGGGTGTTTTTGACGTGTTTTGTGGTCTCCCTTGGGCTTCGTTGGGTTTTTCGTGGTCATCATGGTGGAAAATATTAAATTGTGGGTTTTGTAGAACATCAGGTGAGTTTAAGGTTTTTTCGGGGGTGGATCTATGGTTTTGGGGGATTTCTTCTGTTTTTTTAGGGTTTTCTTCTGGTTTTGGGGTGGTCCCGATCTTTTCTGGGGTGTTTTTGACGTGTTTTGGGTTCTCCGTTGCGTTTTGTTTTGTTCTTGTTGGTCATTATGTTAAATAGGAGTGGATTGTGGGTTTTGGAGAAGATCAGGTAGGTTTATGTTTTTTTGGGGGTGAAATCATGGCATTTTGTTATTTTTTTTTTAGGATCTGGGTTGATTTTGGGGTTGTTTTGAGGTGTTTTGGGGTTTCCCTTTCGTTTCGTTGAGTTCCTAATGGGTTTTATGGTGGTTGGGAGTGGACTTTGGGATTTGGAGAACATCAGGTAGGTTTAGGGTGGTTTGGGGGTTGGATCCGTGCTTTTTGGGGTTTTCTTTCGTTTTGGGGGGTGATCCTGTTCTTGTTTGGGGTGTTTTTGACGTGTTTTTGGGTCTCCCTTGGGTTTCGTTGGGTTCTCGTCTGTCGTTAAGGTAAATGGAAGTGCATTTTTGGTTTTGGAGAAGATCAGGTGAGTTTAGGGTGGTTTGGGGGGAAAATTCATAGCTTTGGGTTTTTTTCTTCTTATCCAGTTCTTTTTTGGCGTGTTTTTGACGCGTTTTGGGGTCTCCGTTGGGTTTCGTTGGGTTTTCCGTGGTCATTATGGTGGAAAAGTTTAAATTGTTGGTTTTGGAGAACATCGGGTAGGTTTAGGGTGGTTTTGGGGTGGATCTATGGCTTTTGGTGTTTTCTTTCGTTTTTAGGGGTTATCCCGTTCTTGTTTGGGGTGTTTTTGACTTGTTTTGGGGTCTCCGTTGGGTTTCGTTGTGTTTTCCATGGTCATCATGGTGGAAAAGGGTAAATTGTGGGTTTTGGAGAACATCAGGTAGGTTTACGGTTGTTTTGGGGTGGATCTATGATTTTGAGGGATTTTCTTCCAATTTTGGGGGTGATCCCTTTCTTTTCTGGGGTGTTTTTGACGTGTTTTGGGGTCTCCTTTGGGTTTTCATTTGGTTCATGTTGGTCATCATGGTGAAAAAGCGTAAATCGTGGCTTTTGGAGAACATCAGGTAGGTTTAGGGGGACTTTTGGTGTGGATCTATGGCTTTTGGGGTTTTCTTTCGTTTTTAGGGGTTATCCTGTTCTTTTTTGGGGTGTTTTTGACGTGTTTTGTGGTCTCCCTTGGGCTTCGTTGGGTTTTCCGTGGTCATCATGGTGGAAAAGGGTAAATTGTAGGTTTTAGAGAACATCGGGTAGTTTTAGGGTGGCTTTAGGGTGGATCTATGGTTTTGGGGGATTTCTTCTGTTTTTTAGGGTTTTCTTCTGTTTTTGGGGTGGTCCCGATCTTTTCTGGGGTGTTTCTAATGTGTTTTGGGTTCTCTGTTGCATTTGTTTTGATTGTACTGTGGTTTTGAGGTGTTTTGGGTTCTTCATTGGTTTTCGTTGGGTTCTTGTTTGTCATTATGGTGAATGGGAGTGAAATGTCGATTTGGAGAAGATCAGGTGAGTTTAGGGTGGTTTTGCGGGGAAATTCATAGTTTTTGTTTTTGTTTTTGTTTTTGTTTTTGATCCAGTTCTTTGCTGGGGTGTTTTTGACGTGTTTTGGGGTCTCCTTTGGGTTTTCGTTTGGTTCATGTTGGTCATCATGGTGAAAAAGCGTAAATTGTGGCTTTTGGAGAACATCAGGTAGGTTTAGGGGGACTTTTGGTGTGGATCTATGGCTTTTGGGGTTTTCTTTCGTTTTTAGGGGTTATCCTGTTCTTTTTTGGGGTGTTTTTGACGTGTTTTGTGGTCTCCCTTGGGCTTCGTTGGGTTTTTCGTGGTCATCATGGTGGAAAATATTAAATTGTGGGTTTTGTAGAACATCAGGTGAGTTTAAGGTTTTTTCGGGGGTGGATCTATGGTTTTGGGGGATTTCTTCTGTTTTTTTAGGGTTTTCTTCTGGTTTTGGGGTGGTCCCGATCTTTTCTGGGGTGTTTTTGACGTGTTTTGGGTTCTCCGTTGCGTTTTGTTTTGTTCTTGTTGGTCATTATGTTAAATAGGAGTGGATTGTGGGTTTTGGAGAAGATCAGGTAGGTTTATGTTTTTTTGGGGGTGAAATCATGGCATTTTGTTATTTTTTTTTTAGGATCTGGGTTGATTTTGGGGTTGTTTTGAGGTGTTTTGGGGTTTCCCTTTCGTTTCGTTGAGTTCCTAATGGGTTTTATGGTGGTTGGGAGTGGACTTTGGGATTTGGAGAACATCAGGTAGGTTTAGGGTGGTTTGGGGGTTGGATCCGTGCTTTTTGGGGTTTTCTTTCGTTTTGGGGGGTGATCCTGTTCTTGTTTGGGGTGTTTTTGACGTGTTTTTGGGTCTCCCTTGGGTTTCGTTGGGTTCTCGTCTGTCGTTAAGGTAAATGGAAGTGCATTTTTGGTTTTGGAGAAGATCAGGTGAGTTTAGGGTGGTTTGGGGGGAAAATTCATAGCTTTGGGTTTTTTTCTTCTTATCCAGTTCTTTTTTGTCGTGTTTTTGACGCGTTTTGGGGTCTCCGTTGGGTTTCGTTGGGTTTTCCGTGGTCATTATGGTGGAAAAGTTTAAATTGTTGGTTTTGGAGAACATCGGGTAGGTTTAGGGTGGTTTTGGGGTGGATCTATGGCTTTCGGTGTTTTCTTTCGTTTTTAGGGGTTATCCCGTTCTTGTTTGGGGTGTTTTTGACTTGTTTTGGGGTCTCCGTTGGGTTTCGTTGTGTTTTCCATGGTCATCATGGTGGAAAAGGGTAAATTGTGGGTTTTGGAGAACATCAGGTAGGTTTACGGTTGTTTTGGGGTGGATCTATGATTTTGAGGGATTTTCTTCCAATTTTGGGGGTGATCCCTTTCTTTTCTGGGGTGTTTTTGACGTGTTTTGGGGTCTCCTTTGGGTTTTCATTTGGTTCATGTTGGTCATCATGGTGAAAAAGCGTAAATCGTGGCTTTTGGAGAACATCAGGTAGGTTTAGGGGGACTTTTGGTGTGGATCTATGGCTTTTGGGGTTTTCTTTCGTTTTTAGGGGTTATCCTGTTCTTTTTTGGGGTGTTTTTGACGTGTTTTGTGGTCTCCCTTGGGCTTCGTTGGGTTTTCCGTGGTCATCATGGTGGAAAAGGGTAAATTGTAGGTTTTAGAGAACATCGGGTAGTTTTAGGGTGGCTTTAGGGTGGATCTATGGTTTTGGGGGATTTCTTCTGTTTTTTAGGGTTTTCTTCTGTTTTTGGGGTGGTCCCGATCTTTTCTGGGGTGTTTCTAATGTGTTTTGGGTTCTCTGTTGCATTTGTTTTGATTGTACTGTGGTTTTGAGGTGTTTTGGGTTCTTCATTGGTTTTCGTTGGGTTCTTGTTTGTCATTATGGTGAATGGGAGTGAAATGTCGATTTGGAGAAGATCAGGTGAGTTTAGGGCGGTTTTGCGGGGAAATTCATAGTTTTTGTTTTTGTTTTTGTTTTTGTTTTTGATCCAGTTCTTTGTTGGGGTGTTTTTGACGTGTTTTGGGGTCTCCTTTGGTTTTTCGTTTGGTTCATGTTGGTCATCATGGTGAAAAAGCGTAAATTGTGGCTTTTGGAGAACATCAGGTAGGTTTAGGGGGACTTTTGGTGTGGATCTATGGCTTTTGGGGTTTTCTTTCGTTTTTAGGGGTTATCCTGTTCTTTTTTGGGGTGTTTTTGACGTGTTTTGTGGTCTCCCTTGGGCTTCGTTGGGTTTTCCGTGGTCATCATGGTGGAAAAGGGTAAATTGTAGGTTTTAGAGAACATCGGGTAGTTTTAGGGTGGCTTTAGGGTGGATCTATGGTTTTGGGGGATTTCTTCTGTTTTTTAGGGTTTTCTTCTGTTTTTGGGGTGGTCCCGATCTTTTCTGGGGTGTTTCTAATGTGTTTTGGGTTCTCTGTTGCATTTGTTTTGATTGTACTGTGGTTTTGAGGTGTTTTGGGTTCTTCATTGGTTTTCGTTGGGTTCTTGTTTGTCATTATGGTGAATGGGAGTGAAATGTCGATTTGGAGAAGATCAGGTGAGTTTAGGGTGGTTTTGCGGGGAAATTCATAGTTTTTGTTTTTGTTTTTGTTTTTGTTTTTGTTTTTGTTTTTGTTTTTGTTTTTGTTTTTGATCCAGTTCTTTGTTGGGGTGTTTTTGACGTGTTTTGGGGTCTCCTTTGGGTTTTCGTTTGGTTCATGTTGGTCATCATGGTGAAAAAGCGTAAATTGTGGCTTTTGGAGAACATCAGGTAGGTTTAGGGGGACTTTTGGTGTGGATCTATGGCTTTTGGGGTTTTCTTTCGTTTTTAGGGGTTATCCTGTTCTTTTTTGGGGTGTTTTTGACGTGTTTTGTGGTCTCCCTTGGGCTTCGTTGGGTTTTTCGTGGTCATCATGTTGGAAAATATTAAATTGTGGGTTTTGTAGAACATCAGGTGAGTTTAAGGTTTTTTCGGGGGTGGATCTATGGTTTTGGGGGATTTCTTCTGTTTTTTTAGGGTTTTCTTCTGTTTTTGGGGTGGTCCCGATCTTTTCTGGGGTGTTTTTGACGTGTTTTGGGTTCTCCGTTGCGTTTTGTTTTGTTCTTGTTGGTCATTATGTTAAATAGGAGTGGATTGTGGGTTTTGGAGAAGATCAGGTAGGTTTATGTTTTTTTGGGGGTGAAATCATGGCATTTTGTTATTTTTTTTTTAGGATCTGGGTTGATTTTGGGGTTGTTTTGAGGTGTTTTGGGGTTTCCCTTTCGTTTCGTTGAGTTCCTAATGGGTTTTATGGTGGTTGGGAGTGGACTTTGGGATTTGGAGAACATCAGGTAGGTTTAGAGTGGTTTGGGGATTGGATCCGTGCTTTTTGGGGTTTTCTTTCGTTTTGGGGGGTGATCCTGTTCTTGTTTGGGGTGTTTTTGACGTGTTTTTGGGTCTCCCTTGGGTTTCGTTGGGTTCTCGTCTGTCGTTAAGGTAAATGGAAGTGCATTTTTGGTTTTGGAGAAGATCAGGTGAGTTTAGGGTGGTTTGGGGGGAAAATTCATAGCTTTGGGTTTTTTTCTTCTTATCCAGTTCTTTTTTGTCGTGTTTTTGACGCGTTTTGGGGTCTCCGTTGGGTTTCGTTGGGTTTTCCGTGGTCATTATGGTGGAAAAGTTTAAATTGTTGGTTTTGGAGAACATCGGGTAGGTTTAGGGTGGTTTTGGGGTGGATCTATGGCTTTCGGTGTTTTCTTTCGTTTTTAGGGGTTATCCCGTTCTTGTTTGGGGTGTTTTTGACTTGTTTTGGGGTCTCCGTTGGGTTTCGTTGTGTTTTCCATGGTCATCATGGTGGAAAAGGGTAAATTGTGGGTTTTGGAGAACATCAGGTAGGTTTACGGTTGTTTTGGGGTGGATCTATGATTTTGAGGGATTTTCTTCCAATTTTGGGGGTGATCCCTTTCTTTTCTGGGGTGTTTTTGACGTGTTTTGGGGTCTCCTTTGGGTTTTCGTTTGGTTCATGTTGGTCATCATGGTGAAAAAGCGTAAATCGTGGCTTTTGGAGAACATCAGGTAGGTTTAGGGGGACTTTTGGTGTGGATCTATGGCTTTTGGGGTTTTCTTTCGTTTTTAGGGGTTATCCTGTTCTTTTTTGGGGTGTTTTTGACGTGTTTTGTGGTCTCCCTTGGGCTTCGTTGGGTTTTCCGTGGTCATCATGGTGGAAAAGGGTAAATTGTAGGTTTTAGAGAACATCGGGTAGTTTTAGGGTGGCTTTAGGGTGGATCTATGGTTTTGGGGGATTTCTTCTGTTTTTTAGGGTTTTCTTCTGTTTTTGGGGTGGTCCCGATCTTTTCTGGGGTGTTTCTAATGTGTTTTGGGTTCTCTGTTGCATTTGTTTTGATTGTACTGTGGTTTTGAGGTGTTTTGGGTTCTTCATTGGTTTTCGTTGGGTTCTTGTTTGTCATTATGGTGAATGGGAGTGAAATGTCGATTTGGAGAAGATCAGGTGAGTTTAGGGTGGTTTTGCGGGGAAATTCATAGTTTTTGTTTTTGTTTTTGTTTTTGATCCAGTTCTTTGTTGGGGTGTTTTTGACGTGTTTTGGGGTCTCCTTTGGGTTTTCGTTTGGTTCATGTTGGTCATCATGGTGAAAAAGCGTAAATTGTGGCTTTTGGAGAACATCAGGTAGGTTTAGGGGGACTTTTGGTGTGGATCTATGGCTTTTGGGGTTTTCTTTCGTTTTTAGGGGTTATCCTGTTCTTTTTTGGGGTGTTTTTGACGTGTTTTGTGGTCTCCCTTGGGCTTCGTTGGGTTTTTCGTGGTCATCATGGTGGAAAATATTAAATTGTGGGTTTTGTAGAACATCAGGTGAGTTTAAGGTTTTTTGGGGGGTGAATCTATGGTTTTGGGGGATTTCTTCTGTTTTTTTTAGGGTTTTCTTCTGGTTTTGGGGTGGTCCCGATCTTTTCTGGGGTGTTTTTGACGTGTTTTGGGTTCTCCGTTGCGTTTTGTTTTGTTCTTGTTGGTCATTATGTTAAATAGGAGTGGATTGTGGGTTTTGGAGAAGATCAGGTAGGTTTATGTTTTTTTGGGGGTGAAATCATGGCATTTTGTTATTTTTTTTTTAGGATCTGGGTTGATTTTGGGGTTGTTTTGAGGTGTTTTGGGGTTTCCCTTTCGTTTCGTTGAGTTCCTAATGGGTTTTATGGTGGTTGGGAGTGGACTTTGGGATTTGGAGAACATCAGGTAGGTTTAGGGTGGTTTGGGGGTTGGATCCGTGCTTTTTGGGGTTTTCTTTCGTTTTGGGGGGTGATCCTGTTCTTGTTTGGGGTGTTTTTGATGTGTTTTTGGGTCTCCCTTGGGTTTCGTTGGGTTCTCGTCTGTCGTTAAGGTAAATGGAAGTGCATTTTTGGTTTTGGAGAAGATCAGGTGAGTTTAGGGTGGTTTGGGGGGAAAATTCATAGCTTTGGGTTTTTTTCTTCTTATCCAGTTCTTTTTTGGCGTGTTTTTGACGCATTTTGGGGTCTCCGTTGGGTTTCGTTGGGTTTTCCGTGGTCATTATGGTGGAAAAGTTTAAATTGTTGGTTTTGGAGAACATCGGGTAGGTTTAGGGTGGTTTTGGGGTGGATCTATGGCTTTTGGTGTTTTCTTTCGTTTTTAGGGGTTATCCCGTTCTTGTTTGGGGTGTTTTTGACTTGTTTTGGGGTCTCCGTTGGGTTTCGTTGTGTTTTCCATGGTCATCATGGTGGAAAAGGGTAAATTGTGGGTTTTGGAGAACATCAGGTAGGTTTACGGTTGTTTTGGGGTGGATCTATGATTTTGAGGGATTTTCTTCCAATTTTGGGGGTGATCCCTTTCTTTTCTGGGGTGTTTTTGACGTGTTTTGGGGTCTCCTTTGGGTTTTCGTTTGGTTCATGTTGGTCATCATGGTGAAAAAGCGTAAATTGTGGCTTTTGGAGAACATCAGGTAGGTTTAGGGGGACTTTTGGTGTGGATCTATGGCTTTTGGGGTTTTCTTTCGTTTTTAGGGGTTATCCTGTTCTTTTTTGGGGTGTTTTTGACGTGTTTTGTGGTCTCCCTTGGGCTTCGTTGGGTTTTCCGTGGTCATCATGGTGGAAAAGGGTAAATTGTAGGTTTTAGAGAACATCGGGTAGTTTTAGGGTGGCTTTAGGGTGGATCTATGGTTTTGGGGGATTTCTTCTGTTTTTTAGGGTTTTCTTCTGTTTTTGGGGTGGTCCCGATCTTTTCTGGGGTGTTTCTAATGTGTTTTGGGTTCTCTGTTGCATTTGTTTTGATTGTACTGTGGTTTTGAGGTGTTTTGGGTTCTTCATTGGTTTTCGTTGGGTTCTTGTTTGTCATTATGGTGAATGGGAGTGAAATGTCGATTTGGAGAAGATCAGGTGAGTTTAGGGTGGTTTTGCGGGGAAATTCATAGTTTTTGTTTTTGTTTTTGTTTTTGTTTTTGATCCAGTTCTTTGCTGGGGTGTTTTTGACGTGTTTTGGGGTCTCCTTTGGGTTTTCGTTTGGTTCATGTTGGTCATCATGGTGAAAAAGCGTAAATTGTGGCTTTTGGAGAACATCAGGTAGGTTTAGGGGGACTTTTGGTGTGGATCTATGGCTTTTGGGGTTTTCTTTCGTTTTTAGGGGTTATCCTGTTCTTTTTTGGGGTGTTTTTGACGTGTTTTGTGGTCTCCCTTGGGCTTCGTTGGGTTTTTCGTGGTCATCATGGTGGAAAATATTAAATTGTGGGTTTTGTAGAACATCAGGTGAGTTTAAGGTTTTTTGGGGGGTGAATCTATGGTTTTGGGGGATTTCTTCTGTTTTTTTAGGGTTTTCTTCTGGTTTTGGGGTGGTCCCGATCTTTTCTGGGGTGTTTTTGACGTGTTTTGGGTTCTCCGTTGCGTTTTGTTTTGTTCTTGTTGGTCATTATGTTAAATAGGAGTGGATTGTGGGTTTTGGAGAAGATCAGGTAGGTTTATGTTTTTTTGGGGGTGAAATCATGGCATTTTGTTATTTTTTTTTTAGGATCTGGGTTGATTTTGGGGTTGTTTTGAGGTGTTTTGGGGTTTCCCTTTCGTTTCGTTGAGTTCCTAATGGGTTTTATGGTGGTTGGGAGTGGACTTTGGGATTTGGAGAACATCAGGTAGGTTTAGGGTGGTTTGGGGGTTGGATCCGTGCTTTTTGGGGTTTTCTTTCGTTTTGGGGGGTGATCCTGTTCTTGTTTGGGGTGTTTTTGATGTGTTTTTGGGTCTCCCTTGGGTTTCGTTGGGTTCTCGTCTGTCGTTAAGGTAAATGGAAGTGCATTTTTGGTTTTGGAGAAGATCAGGTGAGTTTAGGGTGGTTTGGGGGGAAAATTCATAGCTTTGGTTTTTTTTCTTCTTATCCAGTTCTTTTTTGTCGTGTTTTTGACGCGTTTTGGGGTCTCCGTTGGGTTTCGTTGGGTTTTCCGTGGTCATTATGGTGGAAAAGTTTAAATTGTTGGTTTTGGAGAACATCGGGTAGGTTTAGGGTGGTTTTGGGGTGGATCTATGGCTTTTGGTGTTTTCTTTCGTTTTTAGGGGTTATCCCGTTCTTGTTTGGGGTGTTTTTGACTTGTTTTGGGGTCTCCGTTGGGTTTCGTTGTGTTTTCCATGGTCATCATGGTGGAAAAGGGTAAATTGTGGGTTTTGGAGAACATCAGGTAGGTTTACGGTTGTTTTGGGGTGGATCTATGATTTTGAGGGATTTTCTTCCAATTTTGGGGGTGATCCCTTTCTTTTCTGGGGTGTTTTTGACGTGTTTTGGGGTCTCCTTTGGGTTTTCGTTTGGTTCATGTTGGTCATCATGGTGAAAAAGCGTAAATCGTGGCTTTTGGAGAACATCAGGTAGGTTTAGGGGGACTTTTGGTGTGGATCTATGGCTTTTGGGGTTTTCTTTCGTTTTTAGGGGTTATCCTGTTCTTTTTTGGGGTGTTTTTGACGTGTTTTGTGGTCTCCCTTGGGCTTCGTTGGGTTTTCCGTGGTCATCATGGTGGAAAAGGGTAAATTGTAGGTTTTAGAGAACATCGGGTAGTTTTAGGGTGGCTTTAGGGTGGATCTATGGTTTTGGGGGATTTCTTCTGTTTTTTAGGGTTTTCTTCTGTTTTTGGGGTGGTCCCGATCTTTTCTGGGGTGTTTCTAATGTGTTTTGGGTTCTCTGTTGCATTTGTTTTGATTGTACTGTGGTTTTGAGGTGTTTTGGGTTCTTCATTGGTTTTCGTTGGGTTCTTGTTTGTCATTATGGTGAATGGGAGTGAAATGTCGATTTGGAGAAGATCGGGTGAGTTTAGGGTGGTTTTGCGGGGAAATTCATAGTTTTTGTTTTTGTTTTTGTTTTTGATCCAGTTCTTTGTTGGGGTGTTTTTGACGTGTTTTGGGGTCTCCTTTGGGTTTTCGTTTGGTTCATGTTGGTCATCATGGTGAAAAAGCGTAAATTGTGGCTTTTGGAGAACATCAGGTAGGTTTAGGGGGACTTTTGGTGTGGATCTATGGCTTTTGGGGTTTTCTTTCGTTTTTAGGGGTTATCCTGTTCTTTTTTGGGGTGTTTTTGACGTGTTTTGTGGTCTCCCTTGGGCTTCGTTGGGTTTTTCGTGGTCATCATGGTGGAAAATATTAAATTGTGGGTTTTGTAGAACATCAGGTGAGTTTAAGGTTTTTTGGGGGGTGAATCTATGGTTTTGGGGGATTTCTTCTGGTTTTTTAGGGTTTTCTTCTGTTTTTGGGGTGGTCCCGATCTTTTCTGGGGTGTTTTTGACGTGTTTTGGTTTCTCCGTTGCGTTTTGTTTTGTTCTTGTTGGTCATTATGTTAAATAGGAGTGGATTGTGGGTTTTGGAGAAGATCAGGTAGGTTTATGTTTTTTTGGGGGTGAAATCATGGCATTTTGTTATTTTTTTTTTAGGATCTGGGTTGATTTTGGGGTTGTTTTGAGGTGTTTTGGGGTTTCCCTTTCGTTTCGTTGAGTTCCTAATGGGTTTTATGGTGGTTGGGAGTGGACTTTGGGATTTGGAGAACATCAGGTAGGTTTAGGGTGGTTTGGGGGTTGGATCCGTGCTTTTTGGGGTTTTCTTTCGTTTTGGGGGGTGATCCTGTTCTTGTTTGGGGTGTTTTTGACGTGTTTTTGGGTCTCCCTTGGGTTTCGTTGGGTTCTCGTCTGTCGTTAAGGTAAATGGAAGTGCATTTTTGGTTTTGGAGAAGATCAGGTGAGTTTAGGGTGGTTTGGGGGGAAAATTCATAGCTTTGGGTTTTTTTCTTCTTATCCAGTTCTTTTTTGGCGTGTTTTTGACGCATTTTGGGGTCTCCGTTGGGTTTCGTTGGGTTTTCCGTGGTCATTATGGTGGAAAAGTTTAAATTGTTGGTTTTGGAGAACATCGGGTAGGTTTAGGGTGGTTTTGGGGTGGATCTATGGCTTTTGGTGTTTTCTTTCGTTTTTAGGGGTTATCCCGTTCTTGTTTGGGGTGTTTTTGACTTGTTTTTGGGTCTCCGTTGGGTTTCGTTGTGTTTTCCATGGTCATCATGGTGGAAAAGGGTAAATTGTGGGTTTTGGAGAACATCAGGTAGGTTTACGGTTGTTTTGGGGTGGATCTATGATTTTGAGGGATTTTCTTCCAATTTTGGGGGTGATCCCTTTCTTTTCTGGGGTGTTTTTGATGTGTTTTGGGGTCTCCTTTGGGTTTTCGTTTGGTTCATGTTGGTTATCATGGTGAAAAAGCGTAAATCGTGGCTTTTGGAGAACATCAGGTAGGTTTAGGGGGACTTTTGGTGTGGATCTATGGCTTTTGGGGTTTTCTTTCGTTTTTAGGGGTTATCCTGTTCTTTTTTGGGGTGTTTTTGACGTGTTTTGTGGTCTCCCTTGGGCTTCGTTGGGTTTTCCGTGGTCATCATGGTGGAAAAGGGTAAATTGTAGGTTTTAGAGAACATCGGGTAGTTTTAGGGTGGCTTTAGGGTGGATCTATGGTTTTGGGGGATTTCTTCTGTTTTTTAGGGTTTTCTTCTGTTTTTGGGGTGGTCCCGATCTTTTCTGGGGTGTTTCTAATGTGTTTTGGGTTCTCTGTTGCATTTGTTTTGATTGTACTGTGGTTTTGAGGTGTTTTGGGTTCTTCATTGGTTTTCGTTGGGTTCTTGTTTGTCATTATGGTGAATGGGAGTGAAATGTCGATTTGGAGAAGATCGGGTGAGTTTAGGGTGGTTTTGCGGGGAAATTCATAGTTTTTGTTTTTGTTTTTGTTTTTGATCCAGTTCTTTGTTGGGGTGTTTTTGACGTGTTTTGGGGTCTCCTTTGGGTTTTCGTTTGGTTCATGTTGGTCATCATGGTGAAAAAGCGTAAATTGTGGCTTTTGGAGAACATCAGGTAGGTTTAGGGGGACTTTTGGTGTGGATCTATGGCTTTTGGGGTTTTCTTTCGTTTTTAGGGGTTATCCTGTTCTTTTTTGGGGTGTTTTTGACGTGTTTTGTGGTCTCCCTTGGGCTTCGTTGGGTTTTTCGTGGTCATCATGGTGGAAAATATTAAATTGTGGGTTTTGTAGAACATCAGGTGAGTTTAAGGTTTTTTGGGGGGTGAATCTATGGTTTTGGGGGATTTCTTCTGGTTTTTTAGGGTTTTCTTCTGTTTTTGGGGTGGTCCCGATCTTTTCTGGGGTGTTTTTGACGTGTTTTGGTTTCTCCGTTGCGTTTTGTTTTGTTCTTGTTGGTCATTATGTTAAATAGGAGTGGATTGTGGGTTTTGGAGAAGATCAGGTAGGTTTATGTTTTTTTGGGGGTGAAATCATGGCATTTTGTTATTTTTTTTTTAGGATCTGGGTTGATTTTGGGGTTGTTTTGAGGTGTTTTGGGGTTTCCCTTTCGTTTCGTTGAGTTCCTAATGGGTTTTATGGTGGTTGGGAGTGGACTTTGGGATTTGGAGAACATCAGGTAGGTTTAGGGTGGTTTGGGGGTTGGATCCGTGCTTTTTGGGGTTTTCTTTCGTTTTGGGGGGTGATCCTGTTCTTGTTTGGGGTGTTTTTGACGTGTTTTTGGGTCTCCCTTGGGTTTCGTTGGGTTCTCGTCTGTCGTTAAGGTAAATGGAAGTGCATTTTTGGTTTTGGAGAAGATCAGGTGAGTTTAGGGTGGTTTGGGGGGAAAATTCATAGCTTTGGGTTTTTTTCTTCTTATCCAGTTCTTTTTTGGCGTGTTTTTGACGCATTTTGGGGTCTCCGTTGGGTTTCGTTGGGTTTTCCGTGGTCATTATGGTGGAAAAGTTTAAATTGTTGGTTTTGGAGAACATCGGGTAGGTTTAGGGTGGTTTTGGGGTGGATCTATGGCTTTTGGTGTTTTCTTTCGTTTTTAGGGGTTATCCCGTTCTTGTTTGGGGTGTTTTTGACTTGTTTTTGGGTCTCCGTTGGGTTTCGTTGTGTTTTCCATGGTCATCATGGTGGAAAAGGGTAAATTGTGGGTTTTGGAGAACATCAGGTAGGTTTACGGTTGTTTTGGGGTGGATCTATGATTTTGAGGGATTTTCTTCCAATTTTGGGGGTGATCCCTTTCTTTTCTGGGGTGTTTTTGATGTGTTTTGGGGTCTCCTTTGGGTTTTCGTTTGGTTCATGTTGGTTATCATGGTGAAAAAGCGTAAATCGTGGCTTTTGGAGAACATCAGGTAGGTTTAGGGGGACTTTTGGTGTGGATCTATGGCTTTTGGGGTTTTCTTTCGTTTTTAGGGGTTATCCTGTTCTTTTTTGGGGTGTTTTTGACGTGTTTTGTGGTCTCCCTTGGGCTTCGTTGGGTTTTCCGTGGTCATCATGGTGGAAAAGGGTAAATTGTAGGTTTTAGAGAACATCGGGTAGTTTTAGGGTGGCTTTAGGGTGGATCTATGGTTTTGGGGGATTTCTTCTGTTTTTTAGGGTTTTCTTCTGTTTTTGGGGTGGTCCCGATCTTTTCTGGGGTGTTTCTAATGTGTTTTGGGTTCTCTGTTGCATTTGTTTTGATTGTACTGTGGTTTTGAGGTGTTTTGGGTTCTTCATTGGTTTTCGTTGGGTTCTTGTTTGTCATTATGGTGAATGGGAGTGAAATGTCGATTTGGAGAAGATCAGGTGAGTTTAGGGTGGTTTTGCGGGGAAATTCATAGTTTTTGTTTTTGTTTTTGTTTTTGTTTTTGTTTTTGTTTTTGATCCAGTTCTTTGTTGGGGTGTTTTTGACGTGTTTTGGGGTCTCCTTTGGTTTTTCGTTTGGTTCATGTTGGTCATCATGGTGAAAAAGCGTAAATTGTGGCTTTTGGAGAACATCAGGTAGGTTTAGGGGGACTTTTGGTGTGGATCTATGGCTTTTGGGGTTTTCTTTCGTTTTTAGGGGTTATCCTGTTCTTTTTTGGGGTGTTTTTGACGTGTTTTGTGGTCTCCCTTGGGCTTCGTTGGGTTTTTCGTGGTCATCATGGTGGAAAATATTAAATTGTGGGTTTTGTAGAACATCAGGTGAGTTTAAGGTTTTTTGGGGGGTGAATCTATGGTTTTGGGGGATTTCTTCTGGTTTTTTAGGGTTTTCTTCTGTTTTTGGGGTGGTCCCGATCTTTTCTGGGGTGTTTTTGACGTGTTTTGGTTTCTCCGTTGCGTTTTGTTTTGTTCTTGTTGGTCATTATGTTAAATAGGAGTGGATTGTGGGTTTTGGAGAAGATCAGGTAGGTTTATGTTTTTTTGGGGGTGAAATCATGGCATTTTGTTATTTTTTTTTTAGGATCTGGGTTGATTTTGGGGTTGTTTTGAGGTGTTTTGGGGTTTCCCTTTCGTTTCGTTGAGTTCCTAATGGGTTTTATGGTGGTTGGGAGTGGACTTTGGGATTTGGAGAACATCAGGTAGGTTTAGGGTGGTTTGGGGGTTGGATCCGTGCTTTTTGGGGTTTTCTTTCGTTTTGGGGGGTGATCCTGTTCTTGTTTGGGGTGTTTTTGACGTGTTTTTGGGTCTCCCTTGGGTTTCGTTGGGTTCTCGTCTGTCGTTAAGGTAAATGGAAGTGCATTTTTGGTTTTGGAGAAGATCAGGTGAGTTTAGGGTGGTTTGGGGGGAAAATTCATAGCTTTGGGTTTTTTTCTTCTTATCCAGTTCTTTTTTGGCGTGTTTTTGACGCATTTTGGGGTCTCCGTTGGGTTTCGTTGGGTTTTCCGTGGTCATTATGGTGGAAAAGTTTAAATTGTTGGTTTTGGAGAACATCGGGTAGGTTTAGGGTGGTTTTGGGGTGGATCTATGGCTTTTGGTGTTTTCTTTCGTTTTTAGGGGTTATCCCGTTCTTGTTTGGGGTGTTTTTGACTTGTTTTTGGGTCTCCGTTGGGTTTCGTTGTGTTTTCCATGGTCATCATGGTGGAAAAGGGTAAATTGTGGGTTTTGGAGAACATCAGGTAGGTTTACGGTTGTTTTGGGGTGGATCTATGATTTTGAGGGATTTTCTTCCAATTTTGGGGGTGATCCCTTTCTTTTCTGGGGTGTTTTTGATGTGTTTTGGGGTCTCCTTTGGGTTTTCGTTTGGTTCATGTTGGTTATCATGGTGAAAAAGCGTAAATCGTGGCTTTTGGAGAACATCAGGTAGGTTTAGGGGGACTTTTGGTGTGGATCTATGGCTTTTGGGGTTTTCTTTCGTTTTTAGGGGTTATCCTGTTCTTTTTTGGGGTGTTTTTGACGTGTTTTGTGGTCTCCCTTGGGCTTCGTTGGGTTTTCCGTGGTCATCATGGTGGAAAAGGGTAAATTGTAGGTTTTAGAGAACATCGGGTAGTTTTAGGGTGGCTTTAGGGTGGATCTATGGTTTTGGGGGATTTCTTCTGTTTTTTAGGGTTTTCTTCTGTTTTTGGGGTGGTCCCGATCTTTTCTGGGGTGTTTCTAATGTGTTTTGGGTTCTCTGTTGCATTTGTTTTGATTGTACTGTGGTTTTGAGGTGTTTTGGGTTCTTCATTGGTTTTCGTTGGGTTCTTGTTTGTCATTATGGTGAATGGGAGTGAAATGTCGATTTGGAGAAGATCAGGTGAGTTTAGGGTGGTTTTGCGGGGAAATTCATAGTTTTTGTTTTTGTTTTTGTTTTTGTTTTTGTTTTTGTTTTTGATCCAGTTCTTTGTTGGGGTGTTTTTGACGTGTTTTGGGGTCTCCTTTGGTTTTTCGTTTGGTTCATGTTGGTCATCATGGTGAAAAAGCGTAAATTGTGGCTTTTGGAGAACATCAGGTAGGTTTAGGGGGACTTTTGGTGTGGATCTATGGCTTTTGGGGTTTTCTTTCGTTTTTAGGGGTTATCCTGTTCTTTTTTGGGGTGTTTTTGACGTGTTTTGTGGTCTCCCTTGGGCTTCGTTGGGTTTTTCGTGGTCATCATGGTGGAAAATATTAAATTGTGGGTTTTGTAGAACATCAGGTGAGTTTAAGGTTTTTTGGGGGGTGAATCTATGGTTTTGGGGGATTTCTTCTGGTTTTTTAGGGTTTTCTTCTGTTTTTGGGGTGGTCCCGATCTTTTCTGGGGTGTTTTTGACGTGTTTTGGGTTCTCCGTTGCGTTTTGTTTTGTTCTTGTTGGTCATTATGTTAAATAGGAGTGGATTGTGGGTTTTGGAGAAGATCAGGTAGGTTTATGTTTTTTTGGGGGTGAAATCATGGCATTTTGTTATTTTTTTTTTAGGATCTGGGTTGATTTTGGGGTTGTTTTGAGGTGTTTTGGGGTTTCCCTTTCGTTTCGTTGAGTTCCTAATGGGTTTTATGGTGGTTGGGAGTGGACTTTGGGATTTGGAGAACATCAGGTAGGTTTAGGGTGGTTTGGGGGTTGGATCCGTGCTTTTTGGGGTTTTCTTTCGTTTTGGGGGGTGATCCTGTTCTTGTTTGGGGTGTTTTTGACGTGTTTTTGGGTCTCCCTTGGGTTTCGTTGGGTTCTCGTCTGTCGTTAAGGTAAATGGAAGTGCATTTTTGGTTTTGGAGAAGATCAGGTGAGTTTAGGGTGGTTTGGGGGGAAAATTCATAGCTTTGGGTTTTTTTCTTCTTATCCAGTTCTTTTTTGTCGTGTTTTTGACGCGTTTTGGGGTCTCCGTTGGGTTTCGTTGGGTTTTCCGTGGTCATTATGGTGGAAAAGTTTAAATTGTTGGTTTTGGAGAACATCGGGTAGGTTTAGGGTGGTTTTGGGGTGGATCTATGGCTTTTGGTGTTTTCTTTCGTTTTTAGGGGTTATCCCGTTCTTGTTTGGGGTGTTTTTGACTTGTTTTGGGGTCTCCGTTGGGTTTCGTTGTGTTTTCCATGGTCATCATGGTGGAAAAGGGTAAATTGTGGGTTTTGGAGAACATCAGGTAGGTTTACGGTTGTTTTGGGGTGGATCTATGATTTTGAGGGATTTTCTTCCAATTTTGGGGGTGATCCCTTTCTTTTCTGGGGTGTTTTTGACGTGTTTTGGGGTCTCCTTTGGGTTTTCGTTTGGTTCATGTTGGTCATCATGGTGAAAAAGCGTAAATCGTGGCTTTTGGAGAACATCAGGTAGGTTTAGGGGGACTTTTGGTGTGGATCTATGGCTTTTGGGGTTTTCTTTCGTTTTTAGGGGTTATCCTGTTCTTTTTTGGGGTGTTTTTGACGTGTTTTGTGGTCTCCCTTGGGCTTCGTTGGGTTTTCCGTGGTCATCATGGTGGAAAAGGGTAAATTGTAGGTTTTAGAGAACATCGGGTAGTTTTAGGGTGGCTTTAGGGTGGATCTATGGTTTTGGGGGATTTCTTCTGTTTTTTAGGGTTTTCTTCTGTTTTTGGGGTGGTCCCGATCTTTTCTGGGGTGTTTCTAATGTGTTTTGGGTTCTCTGTTGCATTTGTTTTGATTGTACTGTGATTTTGAGGTGTTTTGGGTTCTTCATCGGTTTTCGTTGGGTTCTTGTTTGTCATTATGGTGAATGGGAGTGAAATGTCGATTTGGAGAAGATCAGGTGAGTTTAGGGTGGTTTTGCGGGGAAATTCATAGTTTTTGTTTTTGTTTTTGTTTTTGTTTTTGTTTTTGATCCAGTTCTTTGTTGGGGTGTTTTTGACGTGTTTTGGGGTCTCCTTTGGGTTTTCGTTTGGTTCATGTTGGTCATCATGGTGAAAAAGCGTAAATTGTGGCTTTTGGAGAACATCAGGTAGGTTTAGGGGGACTTTTGGTGTGGATCTATGGCTTTTGGGGTTTTCTTTCGTTTTTAGGGGTTATCCTGTTCTTTTTTGGGGTGTTTTTGACGTGTTTTGTGGTCTCCCTTGGGCTTCGTTGGGTTTTTCGTGGTCATCATGGTGGAAAATCTTAAATTGTGGGTTTTGTAGAACATCAGGTGAGTTTAAGGTTTTTTGGGGGGTGAATCTATGGTTTTGGGGGATTTTCTTCCCGTTTTGGGGTGATGCAGATCTTTTTTGGGGTGTTCTTGATGTGTTTTGGGGTCTCCGTTGGGTTTTGTTGGGTTTTCCGTGGTCATCATGGTAAAAAATGGTAAATTGTAGCTTTTAGATTACACAGGTGAGTTTGTTTTTTTGAGCGGTGAATCTATGGTTTTGAGGGATTTCCTTAGTTTTTTAGGGTTTTCTTCTGTTTCTTGATTAGTCCTGTTCTGTTTTCGGGTGTTTTTGACGTGTTTTGGGGTCTCCGTTGGGTTTTGTTGGGTTTCCATTGGGTTTTCTGGTGGTTGGGAGTGGATTGTACATTTAGGAGAACATCAGGTAGGTTTAAGTGTTTTTCGGGGGGTTAAATGACGTTTTTTCTTATGATCCGGTTTCCTTTTGGGGTGTTTTTGAGGTGTTTTGGGGTTTCCGTTGCGTTTCATTGAGTTCCTAATGGGTTTTATGGTGGTTGGGAGTTGACTTTGGGATTTGGAGAACATCAGGT
Organism: Aythya ferina; assembly: GCF_964211825.1. Taxonomy (NCBI): domain Eukaryota; kingdom Metazoa; phylum Chordata; class Aves; order Anseriformes; family Anatidae; genus Aythya; species Aythya ferina. Next base: position 120,280 of record NW_028181450.1, read on the forward strand.
AGGTTTAGGGTGGTTTTGGGTTGGATCCATGGTTTTTGGGGATTTTCTTCCAAGTTTGGGGGTGATGCCTTTCTTGTTTGGGGTGTTTTTGACGTGTTTTGGGGTCTCCGTTTGGTTTCGTTGTGTTTTCCGTGGTCATCATGGTGGAAAAGTTTAAATTGTGGGTTTTGGAGAACATCGAGTAGGTTTAGGGTGGTTTTGGACTGCATCTATGGTGTTTGGGGTTTTCTGGTTTTTTTGGGGTGATCCTGTTCTTTTTTGGGGTGTTTTTGATGTGTTTTGGTGTCTCCGGTGGGTTTTAGTTGGTTTCTTGTTGCTCATCATGGTGGAAAATGGTAAATTGTGGGTTTTGGAGAACATAGGTGTGTTTAAGGTTTTTTTTAGGGGGTGAATCTATGGTTTTGGGGGATTTCTTCTGTTTTTTAGGGTTTTCTTTTTGTTTTGGAGTAGTCCCGTTTATTTGGGTGGTGTTCTTGTTGTGTTTTGAGGTCTCCATTGGGTTTTGTTGGGTTCTTGTTGGTTATTATGTTAAATAGGAGTGGATTGTGGGTTTTGGAGAACATCAGGTAGGTTTAAGGTTTTTGGGGGGTTAAATCACGTTTTTTCTTCTGATTCGGTTTGCTTTTGGGGTGTTTTTGACGTGTTTTGGGGTTTCCGTTGTGTTTCATTGAGTTCCTAATGGGTTTTATGGTGGTTGGGAGTGGAGTTTGGGATTTGGAGAACATCAGGTAGGTTTAGGGTGGTTTGGGGATTGGATCCGTGCTTTTTTGGAATTTTCTTCCAGTTTTGGGGGTGATCCCGTTTTTGTTTGGGGTGATTTTGACGTGTTTTGGGGTCTCCGTTGGGTTTCGTTGGGTTTTCCGAGGTCATCATGGTGGAAAAGTTTAAATTGCGGGTTTTGGAGAATATCATGTAGGTTTAGTGTGTTTTTGGGGTGGATCTATGGTATTTTTGGGTTTTCTTCTGTTTTTGGGCATTATCCCGTTCTTGTTTGGGGTGTTTTTGACGTGTTTTGGGGTCTCCGTTGGGTTTTGTTAGGTTTCCATTGGTTTTTCTGGTGGTTGGGAGTGGATTGTACATTTAGGAGAACATCAGGTAGGTTTAAGGGTTTTTTGGAGGTTAAATCACGTTTTTTCTTCTGATTCGGTTCGCTTTTGGGGTGTTTTTGAGGTGTTTTGGGGTTTCCGTTGCGTTTCGTTGAGTTTTGAGAAATTGACAAATCTTTGAAGTCCCTTTTGATTGCTCGCAGGCTATGCATTGCCACTCCTTCTCCTCCCAGATATAGGACGAGCAATCGGTAATAGTCTGACGTTTGAACCAAGCTGGGAAGCCTCCTTGTGATGTCCTAACCCAGGCCCCAGGAAGGCAGCAGATGTCCCTTAGAGGATGGTCCCTTCTACATATTGGACCCTCTGTTCCGCTGACTGATAAATCACCCACAACTAAAACTCACCTTTTCTTCCTGCTGCCTGTGGTCACTATACGGGGGGGGTTGGCTTTTCCAACCCTGCCAATATCTCTGCTGGAGAGGGATTATAGACTTTTCCATCCATCGATTGCCTTTCGGTCTCCAGGGCCTTATACCTGTTGCACAGGTCTACCTGATAGTGTGATATGGTTGAGATTTTGGTAAAATTGCAAACACAAACATTAGAGTGATTACTGGTATCTACCACAGCATTATCTACGACTATAGAATCACAATGACTTCTCATGCAAACACAACCTTTCCCAATATATACAAGTACAGTTTCAAGGGTTTCATTAGGATGTATCTCAAAGTGGCAAATATTTTGCTCAGTGTAAAGACAAATGTATTGAGATTCCAGCGTGTTACTTTCACAGATGAAACCTTTTTGTTCATGCACAATGCATGCATTTACATCAATTGTTTGTCACTTTCCTCCCTTTTGATGGGCCCATACTTTATGCCCTTTAGGATAAAGTATAGTTCCATTATGATTGAGTCCTAATGCAATGATTGGCTATACATTGTATATGGTGGCATTACTTATAGTAAGTATAAAGGAAACAATTTGATCATTTTCTGCATAAAGGGTAAAGTTGACTAATTGCCACCATGCTTGAAAAACTTTTCCAAATTCTGAAGCATTACCCCAAATAAATTTTTGAATTTCAGTGGGCAAAGTTCCTCCTTCACCCTCTCTAATAATAGCTGCTGCTACAGATTGTATACATAACTGCATTTGGATACAGCTCCAAGCAAGTGAGGTATTGCCTTGGCTTTTTCCAAGTGCATGTACAATTAATTGATGATATAGAAGCCATTGCTTTGCTAAAGACAATAAGGATGATTTTTATTGGATGGTCTAGTTACTGTAGTCAGAAACTAAACCTAACCCTAACCTAAACCTAACACTAACCCAACCCTAACCCTAACCCTAACCCTAACGGCTGCCCACGGATTTAAACCTAACGCTCAAACCCTAACCCTAACCCTAAACCTAACCCTAAACCTAAACCTAATCCTAACGGCTGATAGCAAATCTAACCCTAACACTCTAAACCTAAAACCAACCCTATCCCTAACCCTAACATAACACTAACCCTAACACTAACCAGAACCCTAACAGGAACCCAAACACTAACAATAACCATAACCCTAAGCATAACCCTAAACCTAACCAAATATAAACCCTAACCCTAACCGTAACCCTAACCCTAACAGAACCCTAAGCCTAACCCTACCCCTAACTCTAACAATAACGCTAACCATAATCCTAACCCTAACCCTAACCCTAACCATAACGCTAACCCTAATCCCAAACCTAACCCTAACCCTAACCCTAACCTTAACCCTAAACCTACCCTAACCCTAACTCTAACCCTAACCCTAACCGTAAACCTAACCCTAACCCTAACCGTAACCCTAAAACTAACCCTAACCCTAACTGTAATACTAACCCTAACCCAAAACCTAACTCTAACTGTAACCCTAAACCTAACCCTAACCCTAACCCTAACACTAACCCTAACCCTAACCTAACCCTAACCCTAACACTACACCTAACGCTAAGCCTAAACCGAAACCTAACCCTAACCCTAACCCTAACAATAACCATAACCCTAAGCATAACCCTAAACCTAACCAAATATAAACCCTAACCCTAACCGTAACCCTAACCCTAACAGAACCCTAAGCCTAACCCTACCCCTAACTCTAACAATAACGCTAACCATAATCCTAACCCTAACCCTAACCCTAACCATAACGCTAACCCTAATCCCAAACCTAACCCTAACCCTAACCCTAACCTTAACCCTAAACCTACCCTAACCCTAACTCTAACCCTAACCCTAACCGTAAACCTAACCCTAACCCTAACCGTAACCCTAAAACTAACCCTAACCCTAACTGTAATACTAACCCTAACCCAAAACCTAACTCTAACTGTAACCCTAAACCTAACCCTAACCCTAACCCTAACACTAACCCTAACCCTAACCTAACCCTAACCCTAACACTACACCTAACGCTAAGCCTAAACCGAAACCTAACCCTAACCCTAACCCTAACCGTAACGGAACCCTAATCCTAATGCTAACAAAACCCTAACCCTAACCGTAACACTAACCCTAAGCCTATCCCTAACAGAATCCTAACCCAAACCCTAACCCCAACCCAAAACCCCAACCCTAACCAAAAGCGAACCCTAACCCTAACCGTAACCAAAACCGAACCCTAACCCTAACCCTAACCCTAACGGAACCATAAGCCTAAACCTAACCCAAACCCTAACAAAACCTTCACCCTAACCCTAAACCTAAACCTAACCCTAACCCCAAACCTAACCCTAACCCTAACCCTAAAGCTAACCCTAACCTAACCCTAACCCTGAACATAACCCAACCCTAACCCTAACCCTACGCGTAACCCTAACTTTAACCCTAACCTAACCCTAACCCTAACCCAAACCCTAAACCTAACCCTAACCCTAACCCTAACCTAACCCTAACCCTAAACCTAACCGTAACCCTAGCCCTAACCCTAACCCTAACCCTAACCCTAACAGAACCCTAATCATAACCCTAACCCTAATCTAACCCTAACATAAATCTATCCCTAACCCTAACCCTAACCCTAATCCTAACCCTAACCCTAACCCTAACTCTAACGCTAACCTAAACCTATCCCTAAACATAACCTAACCCTAACCCTAATCCTAACCCTAACCCTAAAGCTAACCCTAACCCTAACCTAACCCTAACCCTAACCCTGCCAGAACCCTAACCCTAACCCTAACATAACACTAACCCTAACACTAAACCTAACCCTATCCCTAACACTAAACCTAACTCTAACTTTAACCCTAACCTAACCCTAAAATATAACCCTAACCCTAAACCTATCCCTAACCCTAACCAGAATACGAACCCTAATCCTAACCTAACCCTAACCCTAACCCTAACCCGAACCTAACCCTAACCCTGAACATAACCCAACCCTAACCCTAACCCTAACCGTAACCCTAACTTTAAGCCTAACCCCTAACCCTAACTCTAACCTAACCCTAACCCGAACCCTAACCTAACCCTAACCCTAACCTAACCCTAACCCTGAACATAACCCAACCCTAACCCTAACCGTAACCAAAACCGAACCCTAACCCTAACCGTAACCAAAACCGAACCCTACCCCTAACCCTAACCCTAACGGAACCATAAGCCTAAACCTAACGCAAACCCTAACAAAACCTTCACCCTAACGCTAAACCTAAACCTAACCCTAACCCCAAACCTAGCCCTAAGCCTAACCCTAACCCTAACCCTAACCCCAAACCTAGCCCTAAGCCTAACCCTAACCCTAACCTTAACCCTAACCCTAACCCTAAATCATTACGATAACCCTAACCCGAACCCTAACCCTAACCTAACCATAACCCTGAACATAACCCAACCCTAACCCTAACCCTACCAGTAACCCTAACTTTAACCCTAACCTAACCCAAACACTAAACCAAACCCTAGCCCTAACCCTAACCTAACCCTAACCCTAACGCTAACCCTAACCGTAACCCTAGCCCTAACCCTAACCCTAACCCTAACAGAACCCTAATCATAACCCTAACCCGACCCTAACACTAACACTAACCCTTAAGATAACCCTAACCCTAACCCTAAAACCTAACCCTAACCCTGAACAAAACCTAACCCTAACCCTAACCCTAACTTTAACCCTAACCTAACCCAAACCCTAACCCTAACTCTGACCCTAACCCTAACCCTAACCTAACCATAACCCTAACCCTAACCTAACCCTAACCATAGCCCTAACCCTAACCCTAACCCTAACAGAACCCTAATCATAACCCTAACCCTAACCTAACCATAACCCTGAACATAACCCAACCCTAATCCTAACCCTACCCGTAACCCTAACTTTAACCCTAACCTAACCCAAACCCTAAACCAAACCCTAAATATAACCCTAACCCTAACCCTAACGTAACCTTAACCTAACCCTAACCCAAACCCTAACCCTAACCCTAACCCTAACCCTAACCCTAACCCTACCCGTAACCCTAACTTTAACCCTAACCTAACCCAAACACTAAACCAAACCCTAGCCCTAACCCTAACCCTAACCCTAACCTAACCCTAACCCTAACGCTAACCCTAACCGTAACCCTAGCCCTAACCCTAACCCTAACCCTAACAGAACCCTAATCATAACCCTAACCCGACCCTAACACTAACACTAACCCTTAAGATAACCCTAGCCCTAACCCTAAAACCTAACCCTAACCCTGAACAAAACCTAACCCTAACCCTAACCCTAACCCTAACTTTAACACTAACCTAACCCAAACCCTAACCCTAACTCTGACCCTAACCCTAACCCTAACCTAACCATAACCCTAACCCTAACCTAACCCTAACCATAGCCCAAACCCTAACCCTAACCCTAACAGAACCCTAATCATAACCCTAACCCTAACCTAACCATAACCCTGAACATAACCCAACCCTAATCCTAACCCTACCCGTAACCCTAACTTTAACCCTAACCTAACCCAAACCCTAAACCAAACCCTAAACATAACCCTAACCCTAACCCTAACATAACCTTAACCTAACCCTAACACAAACCCTAACCCTAACCCTAACCCTAACCCTAACCCTAACCCTAACCCTAACCCTAACCCTAACTCTAACCCTAACCTAAACCTATCCCTAAACATAACCTAACCCTAACCCTAATCCTAACCCTAACCCTAAAGCTAACCCTAACCCTAACCTAACCCTAACCCTAACCTAACCCTAACCCTAACCCTAACCCTGCCAGAACCCTAACCCTAACCCTAACATAACACTAACCCTAACACTAAACCTAACCCTATCCCTAACACTAAACCTAACTCTAACTTTAACCCTAACCTAACCCTAAAATATAACCCTAACCCTAAACCTATCCCTAACCCTAACCAGAATACGAACCCTAACCCTAACCCTAACCCTAACCCTAACCCTAACCCTAACCCTAACCCTAACCCTAACACTAACCCTGAACATAACCCAAACCTAACCCTAACCGTAACCCTAACTTTAACCCTAACCTAACCCTAACCCTAACCCTAACCCTAACCCTAACCCTAACCCTAACCCTAACCCTAACCCTAATAACCCTAACCCCTAACCCTAACCCTAACCCTAACCCCTAACCCTAACCCTAACCCTAACCCTAATGGCGGATCTAACCCTAACCCTAACCCTAACCCTAACCCTAACGCTAACCCTAACCCTAGCCTAAACCCTCTAACCCTAACCCTTACCCTAACCCTAACCCTAGTTCTGGGACACTAACCCTAACCGTAACCCTAGCTCTGGGACCCTAACCCAACCCTAACCCTAACCCTAACCCTAACCCTAACCCTAACCCTAACCCTAACCGTAACGGAACCCTAATCCTAATCCTAACAAAACCCTAACCCTAACCCTAACCGTAACACTAACCCTAAGCCTATCCCTAACAGAATCCTAACCCAAACCCTAACCCCAACCCAAACCCCAACCCTAACCAAAACCTAACCCTAACCCTAACCGTAACCAAAACCGAACCCTAACCCTAACCCTAACTCTAACGGAACCATAAGCCTAAACCTAACCCAAACCCTAACAAAACTTTCACCCTAACCCTAAACCTAAACCTAACCCTAACCCCAAACCTAACCGTAACCCTAACCCTAATCCTAAAGCTAACCCTAACCCTAACCCTAAACCATTACGATAACCCTAACCTAACCCTAACCCTAACTCTAACCCTAACCTAACCCTAACCCTAACCATAACCTAACCCTAACCCTAATCCTAACCCTAACCCTAAAGCTAACCCTAATCCTAAACTAACCCTAACCCTAACCCTAACCCTAACCCTGCCAGAACCCTAACCCTAACCCTAACATAACACTAACCCTAACACTAAACCTAACCCTATCCCTAACACTAAACCTAACTCTAACTTTAACCCTAACCTAACCCTAAAATATAACCCTAACCCTAAACCTATCCCTAACCCTAACCAGAATACGAACCCTACCCCTAACCCTAACCCTACCCCTAACCTAACCCTAACCCTAACCCTAACCCTAACCCTAACCTAACCCTAACCCTGAACATAACCCAACCCTAACCCTAACCATAACCCTAACTTTAACCCTAACCCCTAACCCTAACCCTAACCCTAACCCTAACCTAACCCTAACCCTGAACATAACCCAACCCTAACCCTAACCGTAACCCTAACTTTAACCCTAACCTAACCCTAACCCTAACCCTAACCCTAACGCTAATAACCCTAACCCCTAACCCTAACCCTAACCCCTAACCCTAACCCTAACCCTAACCCTAATGGTGGATCTAACCCTAGCCCTAACCCTAACCCTAACCCTAACCCTAACGCTAACCCTAACCCTAGCCTAAACCCTCTAACCCTAACCCTAATCCTAACCCTAACCCTAAAGCTAACCCTAACCCTAACCTAACCCTAACCCTGCCAGAACCCTAACCCTAACCCTAACATAACACTAACCCTAACACTAAACCTAAACCTATCCCTAACCCTAACCAGATTACGAACCCTAACCCTAACCCGACCCCTAACCCTAACCCTAACCCTAACCCTAACCCTAACCCTAACCCTAACCCTAACCCTAACCCTAACCCTAACCCTAACCCTAACCCTAACCCTAACCCTAACCCTAACCCTGAACATAACCCAACCCTAACCCTAACCCTAACCCTAACTTTAACCCTAACCTAACCCTAACCCTAACCCTAACCCTAACCCTAACCCTAACCCTAACCCTAATGGTGGATCTAACCCTAGCCCTAACCCTAACCCTAACCCTAACCCTAACGCTAACCCTAACCCTAGCCTAAACCCTCTAACCCTAACCCTAACCCTAATCCTAACCCTAAACCTAAAGCTAACCCTAACCCTAACCTAACCCTAACCCTGCCAGAACCCTAACCCTAACCCTAACATAACACTAACCCTAACACTAAACCTAAACCTATCCCTAACCCTAACCAGAATACGAAACCTAACCCTAACCCGACCCCTAACCCTAACCCTAACCCTAACCCTAACCCTAACCCTAACCCTAACCCTAACCCTGAACATAACCCAACCCTAACCCTAACCGTAACCCTAACTTTAACCCTAACCTAACCCTAACCCTAACGCTAACCCTAACCCTAACCCTAATAACCCTAACCCCTAACCGTAACCCTAGCTCTGGGACCCTAACCCAACCCTAACCCTAACCCTAACCCTAACCCTAACCCTAACCCTAACCCTAACCGTAACGGAACCCTAATCCTAATCCTAACAAAACCCTAACCCTAACCCTAACCGTAACACTAACCCTAAGCCTATCCCTAACAGAATCCTAACCCAAACCCTAACCCCAACCCAAACCCCAACCCTAACCAAAACCTAACCCTAACCCTAACCGTAACCAAAACCGAACCCTAACCCTAACCCTAACTCTAACGGAACCATAAGCCTAAACCTAACCCAAACCCTAACAAAACTTTCACCCTAACCCTAAACCTAAACCTAACCCTAACCCCAAACCTAACCGTAACCCTAACCCTAATCCTAAAGCTAACCCTAACCCTAACCCTAAACCATTACGATAACCCTAACCTAACCCTAACCCTAACTCTAACCCTAACCTAACCCTAACCCTAACCATAACCTAACCCTAACCCTAATCCTAACCCTAACCCTAAAGCTAACCCTAATCCTAAACTAACCCTAACCCTAACCCTAACCCTAACCCTGCCAGAACCCTAACCCTAACCCTAACATAACACTAACCCTAACACTAAACCTAACCCTATCCCTAACACTAAACCTAACTCTAACTTTAACCCTAACCTAACCCTAAAATATAACCCTAACCCTAAACCTATCCCTAACCCTAACCAGAATACGAACCCTACCCCTAACCCTAACCCTACCCCTAACCTAACCCTAACCCTAACCCTAACCCTAACCCTAACCTAACCCTAACCCTGAACATAACCCAACCCTAACCCTAACCATAACCCTAACTTTAACCCTAACCCCTAACCCTAACCCTAACCCTAACCCTAACCTAACCCTAACCCTGAACATAACCCAACCCTAACCCTAACCGTAACCCTAACTTTAACCCTAACCTAACCCTAACCCTAACCCTAACCCTAACGCTAATAACCCTAACCCCTAACCCTAACCCTAACCCCTAACCCTAACCCTAACCCTAACCCTAATGGTGGATCTAACCCTAGCCCTAACCCTAACCCTAACCCTAACCCTAACGCTAACCCTAACCCTAGCCTAAACCCTCTAACCCTAACCCTAATCCTAACCCTAACCCTAAAGCTAACCCTAACCCTAACCTAACCCTAACCCTGCCAGAACCCTAACCCTAACCCTAACATAACACTAACCCTAACACTAAACCTAAACCTATCCCTAACCCTAACCAGATTACGAACCCTAACCCTAACCCGACCCCTAACCCTAACCCTAACCCTAACCCTAACCCTAACCCTAACCCTAACCCTAACCCTAACCCTAACCCTAACCCTAACCCTAACCCTAACCCTAACCCTAACCCTAACCCTGAACATAACCCAACCCTAACCCTAACCCTAACCCTAACTTTAACCCTAACCTAACCCTAACCCTAACCCTAACCCTAACCCTAACCCTAACCCTAACCCTAATGGTGGATCTAACCCTAGCCCTAACCCTAACCCTAACCCTAACCCTAACGCTAACCCTAACCCTAGCCTAAACCCTCTAACCCTAACCCTAACCCTAATCCTAACCCTAAACCTAAAGCTAACCCTAACCCTAACCTAACCCTAACCCTGCCAGAACCCTAACCCTAACCCTAACATAACACTAACCCTAACACTAAACCTAAACCTATCCCTAACCCTAACCAGAATACGAAACCTAACCCTAACCCGACCCCTAACCCTAACCCTAACCCTAACCCTAACCCTAACCCTAACCCTAACCCTAACCCTGAACATAACCCAACCCTAACCCTAACCGTAACCCTAACTTTAACCCTAACCTAACCCTAACCCTAACGCTAACCCTAACCCTAACCCTAATAACCCTAACCCCTAACCCTAACCCTAGTTCTGGGACCCTAACCCAACCCTAACCCTAACCCTAACCCTAACCCTAATTGCGGATCTAACCCTAACCCTAACCCTAACCCTAACCCTAACCCTAACCCTAACCCTAACCCTAACCCTCTAACCCTAACCCTAACGCTTACCCTAATCCTTACCCTACCCTTATCCTTACCATTACTCTATCCTTTACCCTAACTCTTAACCCTAACACTAACCCTTACCCTAACCCTTACCATAAACCTAACCCTTTCCCTAAATCTAAACCTTATCCTCACCCTTAGCCTTACCCTAACACTTACCCTTGCCCTAACCCTTACCCGTACCCTAATGTGAACCCGAACCCTAACCCTAATACTCTTACCCTAACCCTTACCCTAACCCTAACCACAACCCCAACCCCTAACCCCTAACCCCTAACCCCTAACCCTTATCCTAACCCTCTAAACCTACCCCTAACCTATCCCTAACCCTAACCCTCTAAGCCTAACCCTAACCCTCTAAGCCTATCAATAACCCCCAACCCCAACCCTCACCCGAAACCCTAACTCTAGCCCCAGCCCTAGCCCCTAACCCTAGTTCCCGAGAACTACATCTCCCGGTATGCTCTGGGCATTCAACATGGCCTCCCGGAAGTCCCGAATCCGAAAACTACATTTCCCGGTATACTCTGGGTACGCAACATGGCCTCCCGGAAGTCTGGAGTACAAGAACTACATCTCCCGGCATGCTCTGGGCACACAACATGGCCTCCCAGTGCCGGAAAACTACACCTACCAGCATTCCCCGCACAGCCAGCATGGCCAATCACAGGCCGAGTGCTCGAGAACTGCATTTACCAGCACTCACTGGAACCCTCACCGCCCTTACAAAAAAAGCCTCAAGCCCTAACATCCAAAAAACCTCGAAACCCCTACAGACCTAACCCAAACTATTTACCACAGATGTAGCAGTTGTTGTGTTGTAGGTCTGTCTCACTGTTCCTCTAAGCATCCCCTCTTTGTCTTTTAGAGGTGTTGTAGCTGTTTGAAGAGGGTAGATTGAAGCATCTGCCTCGGGGGCTGGTAAGCGGCAGAGGTAAGGGAGCAGATGAGAGTAACTTACCTAGTTGTGCTGTGTCTTTGGATGCTGCATCGGCCTATGCGTTTCTTTTTCTTTCACAGGTGTCTCGCACAGGCTCAAAGGAGCAAACTGCACTCTGAAGAGCTGTGTAAGAAGAGGGGCTGGTCATGAGCTGGGTTGGAGCAGAACGACCAAGTAGCACAAGGTGACTATGAAAGGTGTCCGTCTTGCTTTGCAGGTGCCGTGGCAGGCTCTCCACAGAAGTGGATAAGGATATGAGATAAGGCCAGAGAGCGACAAGGAGCGGCACGTGCAGGGATGGTTTTGAAGCGCTGCGGTGGCTTACTCTTCTGTTCATCAGGTGCCACAGGCAAGGTGGGTTGTAACATCAGTCGTTATATTTGCATGAAAGCAGTTCACTTGAACGCCACAGTGCATCTGAGTAGGGTGTTCTAGCAGAACAAGCTTGTCTGGCACAGCGGTGCCTGATGGCAGTGTGTTTCCTCAGGTGAAGAGGTGCCTGAAGCCCCATCCTATCTAGCCTGCACACAATTATCTGAGAATGAAAGCTGCTTTCCAGTAATTCAGAAAGCCAAGTTACGTCTCAGCCTTGAGCATCTCGGGCTTTTGGGCCTGTCTGTAACATTTGGCACCAGCACTAATACTTTTTTTGGCATATGTTTAGCGTTTGGGGCCTGTGTCTGGGATTTGGGCCCTGTCTCGAACCACTGGGGCTTTGTCCTGGGTTTTGGAGCCTGCCTCTAGAGTTCAGGGCCTGTGATTAGGCTTTTGGGGTCTGTGTCTGGGGGCCGGTATCTGGGGGCAAGGGGGGAGCTGCTTGTAGACCCTAGGGGCCAGCATTGAGGGGGTTGGGAGCTGACTCTACACCTTTGGGGCCTGCTTCTGGGGGCGGGAGGGGGTTGAGACCTGCATCTGGGGGAGGGGTGGGAGCTCTTTGTATTCCTTTGGAGCCTGTGTCGGGGGGGTGGGGGAGGGACGGGAGGGTTGGTTGGGAGGTGCTTGTACACTGTTGGAGCCTGGGTTGAGGGAGGAGGTTTGGAGCTGCTTCTACACCTTTGGGCCTGGCATCGGAGGTAGGGGGTTGGGTGCTGGTTGTAGGGGCCTGTGTTTGGGGGGGGGGCTTGGGACCTGCGTCTGGGGGAGGGGTGGGAGCTGCTTGTACACCTTTGGGGCCTGCATGTGTGGGGGGTCAGGGCCTGTGTCTAGCGGGCTGGGAACTGCTTGTACAATGTAGGAATCTGTTTCTGCAGGGTGGCTGGGAGCTGTTTGTACAACTTTGGGGCCAGCATCTGGGGGTGGCTGGGAGCTGCCTGTACACTGTAGGGGCCTGTGTTTAGGGGGGCTTGGAGGCCTCCCTCGGGGGGGGGGGAAGGTTGGGAGCTGCTTGTATAGGGCCTGCCTGGCAGGGGTTGGGAGCTGCTTGTAGAATTTGGGTCGCTGTGTCTGGGGGGGGGGTTGGGGCCTGTGTCTCAGGGGTGTTGGGAACTGGTTGTACACCTTTGGGTCCTGTCTCAGGGGGGGAGCTACTTGTACACTTTTGGGGTCTGTATTTGAGGGGGGTTGGGAGCTGCTTGTGCACTTTTGGACCTATGTTTAGAGGGGTTGGGAGGCTGCTCATGCATTCTAGGTTCCTCCCTTTTGAGAAGGGTTGGGGTCTGCATCTGTGGGTGGTTGGGAGCTGCTTGTACACTATAGGGGCCATGGTCTTGGAGGGGGGTCTGGGCTGTTTATACACCTTTGTGGCCTGTGTTTGGGGGGGGGGGGTGGGCCTGTGCCTGGGGGAGTTGGGAGGTGCTTGTTCACTCTAGGAGCCTCCATTTGGGGGTCTTTGGGGCCTCCCTTTGAGGGGGAGGGAGTTGGGAGTTGGTTGTACACCTCCGCATCCCATGTCTTGGGGGGGGTGGGGGGAGTGGGACCGGTCTCTGAAGGGGCGGGTTGTGAGCTGCTTGTACACCTGTGTCGGGGGGAGGGTAGGGGGGGTGGCGGGGGTCGGGCCCGGGTCTTGGGCCAGTGTCTGGGTGGAGTCCAGTTCTTGGGAGGGGGTGGTGGGGTAGGAGCTGCTTGTGGGCAGTTGGGGTCTGCATCTGGGTGTGGTTGGTGCCTGCTTCTGTTGGCAGTTTGGGGCCTGCTTGTAGACTTGTGCAGCCTGGGTTTGGGGGCTTTTCTGTAACGTTTGGGGTCTGCATTTTTGCTTTGGGATGCATCTTGAGCTTTTGAGGCCTAGCAGTAGCATTTGGGGCCTGCATCTGGGGCTTTTCTGTAGCATTTTGGTTGCGTATTTGTGATTTGGGGCCTGTATCGTGGGTTTTGCCTTTTTTGTAGTTTCCATCTTTGTGTGTGTGTGTTTCGTTGTTGGTTGTCTGGGGTTAGGGGCAGGTTGGGGTTTGGATTAAGGTCAGTGTCATTAGCGTTAGGGGGTTGATAATAAGGGTTAGGGTTGTGGTTAGAGTTGTTAGGTTTAAGGGGAATAAGGACTTCAGGGTAAGGGGATCAAGGTTGTGGGAATAAAAATGTTGTTTTTGCGCAGTTACATCCTGTAGAGGGAAGGAAGGTGGTATTGAGATATGCTTGCAGTGATAAGACAGCTTAACAGTGTGAAATGAGTTCATCTGATTCGTGTCAATATGGAACAATGCTAGGGCCGCATGATATGATGAAAAGTCTGAGAAAACCAGAGTGGTTAATGTATATAGTTCTTGTATCTTGCAAAGGAATGGTCCAGCAATTCCGGTCAATAGGGGATAAGAGAACAAAGGGGTTTCAGAATAACTGCTAACTATTACAACTGTTGCATGGGACACTATGCAAGTGTCTGCCATCCAGCCAAGATGGACAAAGGAGATGGACAAGAGAAAAGCCTGGGAGGAAGACTACGAGCCTTCAGTACGAGCGGCCCCCAGAGGGACCACCGGAGACTGATAACGCCTGCACCAGTGGGAGGGTTTGGATTCTGGGAACTAATTAGAATAACCCTGCCTTTTGTAGAAGTAGTAATGAATATGTATTAGCCTAGCAGCATAAAAACCAGCCGCCTGATGTAACTTGTGTGCGTCTTGGTGGAGCAGAGACTCCTGGCGCACCCAGCGCTGCTTGCTTACCTCTATTCAATTAATAAATTGTAAATTTCAATTGCAATCCTATTTGGGACCCAGTCATTTATTACAAGCGGGCGCTCGTCCGGGAGGGCTTTGGTTCCTGATTTCTGGTTTGATCTAGGAGAGGCACCCCCACCATTTGGTGGCTGCTGTTTGAGTCAGGTCGGAACTAATGGCATCTTGAACCTGAATAAAGGTAAGCAAAGTTTCTGATTCTTTTTTTCAGCTCCCTTGCCAGCTGCAGCACTATATTTTGCCTGTAACTGTGTGTGTGAAGATCCGAACGAAGATGACGGAGTCGTAAGCATTTAAAGCGTATACCGTTCGGTTGGGTGGGGTTCGGTTGCCTGTGTGTGTAAGAGTGTGACTGAGATGGAACTTAGTTCCGAAGCGATTGTGGAAGTCTTCTAACCGCGGTTCCAATCTCCCGCGAGGGACTTGGCCGGTGAAGGACCGAAGGGATTCCTATAGGATTTGTGGGTGTGTGATAGGTCCTCGACCCCCTGCAAGACACTCTTACTAAGGTAACCAAGGGCTGTGGGAATTGCCAGAGTAAAATTCCTAGATGGGTCAGACAAAATCAAAGACCAGAGACCGGAAGAAAGGGAGCAAATTACCAGTCATACCACCAGAAAGTCCATTAGGAATAACGATTCGAAATTGGAATGATAGGGACCCCAGAAAAGGAAAAAGTAAATTAAAAATGGTCCAGTATTGTGTGACAGAATGGCCAAAGGAGCCTTTAAGACTACATGTCTTTTGGCCTGTTTTTGGATCCTTCGAAGACTGGATTTGCCAGGCCTTAAATATCCATGTTAATTCAAAGGAACCTTTTAGCCAGGAAGAAAGTGATTATGCAGGATTATGGATCAGGAGGACTTCACGTCCTTTTCTAGCCTCAATATTTACACTAAAAGCAGGTAAGAAATTTGAAGAACAAGAAGAACATGAAAAAGAAAAAGAAGATAAACGTGAGCCGTTGGATAAGCTACCACCTCCATATCCTAACAATCCACTCCCGGCGGCTCCCCCTCCGGTGGCTGTGGTATCGCCACCAGTACCACCGTTGCCCCAGCTTCCACCACCAACAGCACCAGAATTAGACCGACCTCCGGCCGCATGCAGGAGAAGTAGGACGGACGTATCTGAGAGGGCTTCTCTATATCCCTTAAGGGAGGTAACTGGTGTATAACTGGTGCGCGTCTTGGTGGAGCAGAGACTCCCAGCGTACCCAGCACTGTTTGCTTACCTCTATTCATTCAGTGAATTGTAAACTTTGATTGTAATCCTATTTGGGACTTTTATTTATTATAACAGACAACCTTGTAAAACGCAGACAACCAGAATCCTTACAGCAATTAGGTAGAAATCACGGCGTAAGAAACATTACCACCTCAAAGAGTAAAAACCTCAAAAGAAATGTGACTTGTAACAGGCCAGCAGCTGTGTATTTTCTGTGAAGCACCAGCTAGATTATGAACCTTGAATAGCACAGTTAAAGGGGAAACAGGGGAGGGTCCCGGTCCTCGGCAGAAAAAAAAAGTGTATAAACTGTGTATGGAATTAGTAGGCACCCTCCTGCTTGTGGGACACCCGCCATTGTAATCTCGAATAATAATGGTACTGTACTGAGATCCTCGACTCAGCCTATGCTATTTGCTACAGATTGATTCAGGGTTTTAAGGTTTCAGGGATTGGGCACTAGGGTTGGGTTTCAGGGTAAGGGGTTTCAGGGTTTATGTTTAGGATTTTAAGGTTTTTAGGGTTGGAGTTTTAACGGTTAGGGTTTTAAGGATTTGGGGGTTAGGGTTTTAAGGGTTTCAGGGTTAGCGTGTTAGGGTATTAGAGTTTTTTGGGTTGTAGTGTTGATATGTTTTTTAGGGTTAGAGTCTTAAGGTTTTATTTTTGGTCAGTTATTTACGGTTAGGGTTTTAAGATCTTTTTTTTTTTTTTTTTTTTTCAGGTTAGGTTCTCCAGGTCCAGGGTTTTGAGTATCCTAATTTTGGGGGTTTGGATTTTGAGCATCTTAATTTTGGGGGTTAGGCTTTTGTGTGCCCTAATTTTTTGGGATAGGCTTTCAAGCATCCTAAGTAGTTGGGTTAGGGTTTTGAGCATCTTAATGTTTCCAGGATAGGGTTTGGAGCATCCTAAGTTTTCGGGAAAGGGTTTTGAGCATCTTTATGTTTCCAGGATAGGGTTTTGAGCGTCCTAAGTTTTCGGGAAAGGGTTTGGAGAGTCCTAAGTTTTTGGAATAGGGTTTGGAGAGTCCTAAGTTTTCTGGATAGAGTTTGGAGCATCCTAATGTTTTCGGGATAGGGTTTTGAGCGTCCAAAGTGTTATAAGTTGCCCCCTTAATTAATTTTCAGAGAGCATTGTATTAATCATAGAAAGGAATTTATTGAGTGAGCAAACATCAAGCAAAACAGCACTGGGCGGCCGGGGAGTCTCAGCTCCGCCAACGGCACGCACCTCACCCCCGCCAAGGTCCCTTTTTATTTATATTTTGCTAATTCCGGGATTACGCAGCACATCCTGGTATATTCTGCAACTGCGCGCACTGTTGCTAGGGGGTCGTCTCTGTCCCTCTGGTGGTCGTGACGATGAAGGCCGAAGTCTTCCTCGGCGTTGTGGTTCAACTTCTTTTATTATTTGGTCATGTTGGCCCAGCGTTAGACAGGAAGGCATGTATATCGATACACTACTTTAGCAACTTATCAGGAGATGGTTACATGAGCTTTGCAACAGTGTCTTTGAACAAAAGAGGCAACTGAGATGCAGAAGGAGAATGGGTTGGGGGGTCTATTTTTTGTTACGTTAAGCAAAAGAATTTTCATAGTGTCTAGGCAAGCATTATGCAGCTCCTTACTTCAGCAGGGAGCTTTTGCAACTCCCGCTCCTCAAACAGAACTCCTTGTTTTTATAATACAAAAGACAATGAACAAACATTTATGGTGTATTACCCTAAGTTTTTCGGTTAGGGTTTTTTGCGTCTTAATGTTTTGGGGTTAGGGTTTGGAGCGCCCTAAGTTTTTGGGCTAGGGCTTTGAGCATTCCTAACGTTTTGGGTTGGGTTTGGGTTTTGAGCATCCTAAGATTTTGGGTTGGGAGTTTTAGGCATAGGTCTTCAGGGGTTTAGTGTGGTAAATAGTTTGGGTTAGGTCTGTAGGGGTTTCGAGGTTTTTTGGATGTTAGGGCTTGAGGCTTTTTTTGTAAGGGCGGTGAGGGTTCCAGTGAGTGCTGGTAAATGCAGTTCTCGAGCACTCGGCCTGTGATTGGCCATGCTGGCTGTGCGGGGAATGCTGGTAGGTGTAGTTTTCCGGCACTGGGAGGCCATGTTGTGTGCCCAGAGCATGCCGGGAGATGTAGTTCTTGTACTCCAGACTTCCGGGAGGCCATGTTGCGTACCCAGAGTATACCGGGAAATGTAGTTTTCGGATTCGGGACTTCCGGGAGGCCATGTTGAATGCCCAGAGCATACCGGGAGATGTAGTTCTCGGGAACTAGGGTTAGGGGCTAGGGCTGGGGCTAGAGTTAGGGTTTCGGGTGAGGGTTGGGGTTGGGGGTTATTGTTAGGCTTAGAGGGTTAGGGTTAGGCTTAGAGGGTTAGGGTTAGGGATAGGTTAGGGGTAGGTTTAGAGGGTTAGGGTTAGGGTTAGGGGTTAGGGTTAGGGTTAGGGTTAGGGGTTAGGGTTATTAGCGTTAGGGTTAGGGTTAGGGTTAGGGTTAGGGTTAGGGTTAGGGTTAGGGTTAGGGTTAGGGTTAGGGTTAGGTTAGGGTTAAAGTTAGGGTTACGGTTAGGGTTAGGGTTGGGTTATGTTCAGGGTTAGGGTTAGGGTTAGGGTTAGGGTTAGGGTTAGGGTTAGGGTTAGGGGTCGGGTTAGGGTTAGGGTTCGTATTCTGGTTAGGGTTAGGGATAGGTTTAGGTTTAGTGTTAGGGTTAGTGTTATGTTAGGGTTAGGGTTAGGGTTCTGGCAGGGTTAGGGTTAGGTTAGGGTTAGGGTTAGCTTTAGGGTTAGGGTTACGATTAGGGTTAGGGTTAGGGTTAGGGTTAGAGGGTTTAGGCTAGGGTTAGGGTTAGCGTTAGGGTTAGGGTTAGGGTTAGGGCTAGGGTTAGATCCACCATTAGGGTTAGGGTTAGGGTTAGGGTTAGGGGTTAGGGTTAGCTTTAGGGTTAGGGGTTAGGGTTATTAGCGTTAGGGTTAGGGTTAGGGTTAGGGTTAGGTTAGGGTTAAAGTTAGGGTTACGGTTAGGGTTAGGGTTGGGTTATGTTCAGGGTTAGGGTTAGGGTTAGGGTTAGGGTTAGGGTTAGGGTTAGGGGTCGGGTTAGGGTTAGGGTTCGTATTCTGGTTAGGGTTAGGGATAGGTTTAGGTTTACTGTTAGGGTTAGTGTTATGTTAGGGTTAGGGTTAGGGTTCTGGCAGGGTTAGGGTTAGGTTAGGGTTAGGGTTAGCTTTAGGGTTAGGGTTAGGATTAGGGTTAGGGTTAGGGTTAGAGGGTTTAGGCTAGGGTTAGGGTTAGCGTTAGGGATAGGGTTAGGGTTAGGGTTAAGGGTTAGGGTTAGGGTTAGGGGTAGGTTTAGAGGGTTAGGATAAGGGTTAGGGGTTAGGGGTTAGGGGTTGGGGTTGTGGTTAGGGTTAGGGTAAGGGTTAGGGTAAGAGTATTAGGGTTAGGGTTCGGGTTCACATTAGGGTACGGGTAAGGGTTAGGGCAAGGGTAAGTGTTAGGGTAAGGCTAAGGGTGAGGATAAGGTTTAGGTTTAGGGAAAGGGTTAGGTTTATGGTAAGGGTTAGGGTAAGGGTTAGTGTTAGGGTTAAGAGTTAGGGTAAAGGATAGAGTAATGGTAAGGATAAGGGTAGGGTAAGGATTAGGGTAAGCGTT